>NW_026600777.1:121617-127718 GCF_029448725.1 Salvelinus fontinalis | reverse complement strand
GTTGTGTGTGTGTGTGTGTGTGTGTGTGTGTGTGTGTGTGTGTGTGTGCACGCACAATATGAAGTGGTTTTGTTCCAGAGTGAGTCAGTATGCCAGACTCCACTGGAGAGACAAAACCACACAGAGATCATGGCTCTGGAGCGGGCAGAAGGAACCGCAGGATTTTCACCTACACTGATTCTGAATGCTATATCAATTGGGAAGGGGTGGGTTTCTACTGAATCTCCATTTCTGTAATGGTTCTGTAACCACAGACGCTGGGAGAGGGGCAGCAAGTACAGGGTGAGGATTTACTAATAAATAGACATGAAACTAAAGAAGAACAGAGTCTGGACAAGAGAAACAAAACATTGTCAATGCAGACACAGGAATGAAACTGAGGAAGTGACAGATATAGGGGAGGCAATCAATGACGTGATGGAGTCCAGGTGAGTCCGATGAAGCGCTGATGCGCGTAACGATGGTGGCAGATGTGTGTAACGATGAGTAGCCTGGCGACCTCGTGCTCCAGAGAGGGGGAGCGGGAGCAGATGTGACAATTTCATTATTCAAAACAAAGCATTTACCTAATTTCTGTCCCAAAGAAACGTTAGTGTTTTAAAGCTGTTTTTGATATACTCATTACAGGATTCCCAGAGTATGGTGACGCAGGTAAAGTCCAACCCTACCTTCCTGGCACATAGGATGGCCAATGTCAGACACAGACGACATGACAGACACCCAGTGTAGGTCCCTGTTACTCACCAAAGTGAATTATTATTAAAGTGAATGTAATTGAAGCAACATTGATGTGTGATGTGCTGCTTTGAAGACAAACAGTGTACCGGTATGTTCACATTACACCATACCCTTGTATGCAAAATGTGTTTGTGGTATTCTGTTGGTCTGCAGTGACGGCACCTTCCCCAAGTTCAGGCTGATTACCTGGGAGCCCTCGGGGGACTTTATGAAGACCAGCCACGTGGTCAACACACCTGTACAGACCATGCACATCATGGGGGACCTGGGACCACCAGGCAAGTGAGTAGCACAAGGGGGGAAACCACTATGTAGCCTATGCACTTATTACACTGCTTTGTATGTAATAACTTTGAAGTACATTCCAATTCAGGAATTGAAAAGTGGCATTGTATTCTTGTATTCCTCAGACTTGGCCAAAACGAGAAGGAATGCTTGTTGTGCACGATAAGAGCAGATGGAAATGGAGTGATTACCATCAAACCAGACTTCAACAAAGTTGTTTCATCAGCAAAGGTCATCTCAAATCTGATTTTATTTGTCACATGCCGAATACAACAGGTGTAGTAGACCTTACTGTGAAATGCTTATTTACAAGCCCTAAACCAACAATGCAGTTTGAGAAAAATAAGTGTCAAGTAAAAAAGTATTATTTTGGACCTAGACTAGGTGCTCCGGTACCGCTTGCCGTGCGGTAGCAGAGAGAACATTCTATGACTAGGGTGGCTTGAGTCTTTGACAATTTTTAGGGCCTTATTCTGACACCACCTGGTATAGTGGTCCTGGATGGCAGGAAGCTTGGCCCCGGTGATGTACTGGGACATACTCACTACCCTCTGTAGTGCCTTGCAGTCAAAGTCCGAGCAGTTGCCATACCAGGCAGTGATTCAACCAGTCAGGATGCTCTCGATGGTGAAGCTGTATAATTTTTTGAGGATCCATGTTAAATCTTTTCAATCTCTTGCGGGGGAATAGGCTTTGTCGTGCCCTCTTCACAACTGTCTTGGTGTGTTTGGACCATTATAGTTTGGTGATGTGGACACCAAGGAACTTGAAGCTCTCAACCTGCTCCACTACAGCCCCGTCGATAAGAATGGGGGAGTGCTCAGTCCTCCTTTTCCTGTAGTCCACAATCTTCTCCTTTGTCTTGATCACATTGAGGAAGCGGTTGTTGTCCTTGCACCACATTGTCAGGACTCTGACCTCCTTATAGGCTTTCCCGTCGTTGTCGGTGATCAGGCCTACCACTGTTGTCATCGGCAAACTTAATGATGGTGTTGGAGTCGTGCCTGGCCATGCAGTCATGAGTGAACAGGGAGTACAGGAGGGGACTGAGCATGCACCCTAGAGGTGCCCCCGTGTTGAGGATCAGCGTGGCGGATGTGTTGTTACCTACCCTTACCACCTCGGGGCGGCCCGTCAGGAGGTCCAGGATCCCGTCAGGAGGTCCAGGTGTTTAGTCCCAGGGTCCTTAGCTTAGTGATGAGCTTTGAGGGCACTATGGTGTTAAACGCTGAGATGTAGTCAATGAATAGCATTCTCACATAGGTGCTTCTTTTGTCCATGTGTGAAAGGGCAGTGTGGAGTGCAATAGAGATTGCATCATCTGTGGATCTGTTGGGGTGGTATGCAAATTGAAGTGGGTCTAGGGTTTCTGGGATAATGGTGTTGATGTGAGCCATGGCCAGCCTTTCAAAGCACTTCATGGCTACAGATGTGAGTGGTACGGGTCGGTAGTCATTTAGGCAGGTTACCTTAGTGTTCTTGGGCACAGGGACTATGGTGGTCTGCTTGAACCATGTTGGTATTACAGACTCCGACAGGGAGAGGTTGAAAATGTCAGTGAAGACGATTGCCAGTTGGTCAGAGCATGCTCGGAGTACACAGCCTGGTAATCTATCTGGCCCCGCGGCCTTATGAATGTTGACCTGTTTAAAGGTCTTACATCGGCTGCGGAGAGCATGATCACACAGTCATCCGGAACAGCTGATGCTCTCATGCATGTTTCAGTGTTACTTGCCTTGAAGCGAGCAATGGAAGTTATTTAGCTCGTCTGGTAGGCTCGTGTCACTGGGCAGCTCTCGGCTGTGCTTCCCTTTGTAGTCTGTAATAGTTTGCAAGCCCTGCCACATCCGACGAGTGTCGGAGCCGGTGTAGTATGATTCGATCTTAGGCCTGTATTGACACTTTGCCTGTTTGATGGTTTGTCGGAGGGCATAGCGGGATTTCTTATACGCTTCCGTGTTAGAGTCCCGCTCCTTGAAAGCGGAAGCTCTACCCTTTAGCTCTGTGCGGATGTTGCCTGTAATCCATGACTTCTGGTTGGGGTATATACGTATAGTCACTGTGGGGACGACGTCATTGATCCACGTATTGATGAAGCCAGTGATTGATGTGGTGTACTCCTCAATGCCATCGGAAGAATCCCAGGAACATATTCCTGTCTGTGCAAGCAAAACAGTTCTGTAGTTTAGCATCTGCTTCATCTGACCACTTTTTTATAGACTGAGTCACTGATGCTTCCTGCTTTAATTTTGTCTTGTAAGCAGGAATCAGGAGGATAGAATTATGGTCAGATTTGCCAAATGGAGGGTGAGGGAATGCTTTGTACACATCTGTGTGTGGAGTAAAGGTGGTCTAGAGTTAGTTTTTTCCCCCCTCTGGTTGCACATTTAACATGCTGGTTGAAATTAGGTCAAACTGATTGAAGTTTCCCTCCATTAATGTCCCCGGCCACTAGGAGCGCCGCCTCTGGATGAGTGTTTTCCTGTTTGCTTATGGCGGTATACAGCTCATTGAGTGCGGTCTTAGTGCCAGCATCGGTCTGTGGTGGTGTGTAGACAGCTATGAAAAATATAGATGAAAACTTTCTAGGTAGATAGTGTGGTCTGCAGCTTATCATGAGATACTCTAGCTCAGGCGAGCAAAACCTTGAGACTTCCTCGTGCACCAGCTGCTGTCCTATCCTGCCGATAGTGTTTAACCCGCCAGCTGTATGTTATTAATGACGTCGTTCAGCCACGACTCTGTGAAGCATAAGATATTACAGTTTTTAAGGTCCCATTGGTAGGATATGTGCTTTTAGTTCGTCCCATTTATTTTCCAGCTATTGTACGTTGGCTAACAGTACGGATGGCAAAGGCAGATTAGCCACTCGTCGCCTGATCCTCACAAGGCACCCCAATCTCCTTCTGTGAAATCTACATATTTTTTTCCTACGAATGACAAGGATGAGGGCCTGTTCAGGTGTCTGGAGTAAATCCCTCTCGTCTGACTCAATACAGAAAAATTCTTTGTCCAATTCAAGGTGGGTAATCGCTGTTCTGATGTCCAGAAGCTCTTTTCGGTCTGGAGGTCATTTTGCAGGGCTCTGGCAGTGCACCTCCTTGCACAAAGGCGGAGGTAGCGGTCCTGCTGCTGGGTTGTTGCCCTCCTACGGCCTCCTCCACGTCTCCTGATGTACTGGCCTGTCTCCTGGTAGCGCCTCCATGCTCTGGACACTACGCTGACAGACACAGCAAACTTTTTTGCCACTGCACTACCTGAGCCACTTGTGTGGGTTGTAGACTCCGTCTCATGCTACCACTAGAGTGAAAGCACCGCCAGCATTCAAAAGTGACCAAAACATCAGCCAGGAAGCATAGGAACTGAGAAGTTGTCTGTGGTCACCACCTGCAAAACCATTCCTTTATTGGGGGTGTCTTGCTAATTGCCTATAATTTCCACCTTTTGTCTATTACATTTGCACAACAGCATGTGAAATGTCTTGTCAATCAGTGTTGCTTCCTAAGTGGACAGTTTGATTTCACAGAAGTGTGATTGACTTGGAGTTACATTGTGTTGTTTAAGTGTTCCCTTTATTTTTTTGAGCAGTGTATGTATATATATATATATATATATATATATATAGTATTTACAAATTCACCACATTTATGATTTTATATGGGAATCAAAAAGCTTTCATGAATGTTCACCATGTGCTGATGTGCTCAGCACTGTCAACAGACCCCATTATGACATCACAATGTAACGGAAGCCTTGCCATCATATCATTGCTGGTTCCATCTGACAAGCAACATTTCATTTCCACTCATTTCATGATAGATCTCTCACAGAGATAGGTTAAGTTCTTATTTTGAGAGTGTTCATATTTATCATCAATGGCTTATCGAGGAAGAAAATCAAGTGAGTTTGACAAACTCCAGAAGGAGAATTCTCAGATGAAGAGTGTCATCGAACACTTGAGGAAGCAAAACATGGCTTTAAACCAACAGGATGACCAGGACAAGTTTTCAAGTTTTGTAAGACTCATCAGTTTTTCAAATGTTTTTCAAAAATATCACTGTGTTTATTTTGTGGTTTCATAGACATACAGTAGGCCTAAATCCATAAAATCTTTAGCATAAAAGCTTTTTATGAGACACTGTAAAAACTATTTTGCCTACTTCACTTCTGCTATTCATTTCATACTGTCCCATTGTGATCCAGGGCTATCAGGAGAGCTACCCAATCCCAGAGGGCCATCGTGGCTTCATCAGTGATGCCAGACTTCTGCAGATGCAGAGAGCTGAGAGAGAGGCTATGGAAGTAAAGCAAAGAAAGATAAGTGCTATCCATGAGAATTATGTCCGGACTGCTCTCATCAGGGTTGGCAGCACCTTCGCGCACCACTTCGTCCCCTCTATTCAGTGCATTCCGTGCCCGACAGCTCCACCGAGGCCTTTGCCACGAAGGCTTGAACACATAGCTCTGGCCCCACTTAAGAACGTGGTGGAGGTGGACGGAGCCCAAGTTCGACCCGGATCTCACTCTCTGGAGTCCATCCAGGTAAATAAGTCATTCAGCAGCAGTAGCGTGTGGCCTGTTCCCGTCCCTCCCACTGGAGCTCCCTCCAAGAGGGGCAAGAAGAAGAAGGGCAGGCGGGGAGTCAAAGCCCTGAAAGTCCAGTCGGACCAGGGCTGTGCTGACAACAACGGACCCATTGACCTGATTGAAGAGGTGAGGGACATCGAGGCTCACCTGAAGGAGGAGGCCTGGAAGGTAGGATGGACTTCGAATTTATTGTAAATGTGAAAATTTTCTGTTCAGAATTATACTTGGACTGATAAATTGCCAAAACAGAGTGGTTCCATGTCTTAAAATCAAATCAAACTTTATTTGTCACATGCACTGAACACAATAAGTGTAGACCTTACAGTGAAACTAACAGTGCATTTCAAGAAGAGTTAAGAAAATATTGACCAAATAAACAATAATAATTAAAGTAACACAATGACATAACAATAACGAGGCTATATACAGGGAGTATCGGTACCGAGTCAGTGTGCGGGGGTACAGGTTAGAAAGGATACTCTCTTTGACAG
>NW_026600777.1:50721-121117 GCF_029448725.1 Salvelinus fontinalis | reverse complement strand
GTCCGGAAGAAAAGCGTGCCCAATGTAAACTGCCTGTTACTCAGGCCTAGAAGCTAGGATATGCATGTAATTGGTAGATTTGGATAGAAGACACTCTAAAGGTTCTAAAACTGTTCAAATCATGTCTATGAGTATAACATAACTGATATGGCAGGCGAAACCCCGAGGACAAACTATCCCCCCAAAAATTCAGCCTTCCACTGTTTCCAATGGCTTTCATGTTTATTATGACGCAAAGTCCTCCCAGATTGCAGTTCCTAGGGCGTCCACTAGATGTCAACAGTCTTTAGAAAGACTTTCAGGCTGGTTTTTGGAAAAATGAGCTAGAAGTTGTAGTTTTTCTAAGTTGCTCCCATTTTGGCTGTAGTGTTTCAATTGCGCTTGGGTGAAAGCGCGCCCTTTGTTATTTATCTCCAGTATTGAACATTCTATTCTCTGTCTTAAACGTAATTGTTTATTTACTTATTAGGGTACCTGAGGTTTGATTATAAGCGTTGTTTGACTTGTTTGGATAAGTTTATTGGTAACGTTTGGGATTCATTTTGTATGCATTTTGAAGAAGGGAAACCGGTGGATTATTGAATGAAGCGTGCCAGCTAAACAGAGTTTTTATGGATATAAAGAAGGACTTTATCGAACAAAAGGACCATTTGTGATGTAACTGGGACCTTTTGGAGTGCCAACAGAAGAAGATCTTCAAAGGTAAGGCATTTATTATATTGCTATTTCTGACTTACGTGTCGCACCTGCCTGGTTGAAAAATGTTTTTCATGTTTTTGTATGCGGGGCGTTGTCCTCAGGTAATCGCATGGTGTGCTTTCACCGTAAAGCCTTTTTGAAATCTGACACAGTGGCTGGATAAACAAGAAGTTAAGCTTTATGTTGAAGTATAATACTTGTATTTTCATGAATGCTAAATATTTATATTTTTACCGCTAGAGCACAGGACGAGGTGTGCTAAAGATGGCATCGGTGTAATTTCCCTTGAATGAATATCGAAACGCTACCAAAGTTTGAATTGACCCAAGAGATGACCACACTTAAGACTTGCACGAACAACAAAAAGGATGGCAGCGGTGGGATTCGAACCCACGCCTCCAGAGAGACTGGAGCCTAAATCCAGCGCCTTAGACCACTCGGCCACACTACCCTTCACTGTCAACAATCCCAAACTTTGTCATCTGTTACCTAAGCCTGCTAAGCTACCATTAATTTCGGTCTCTTATTTTTTCTTTTTTCCTTTTGTATCCTTCATTTATATCATGTTGCTTTTTCTTACTGTCTCAACACATTATTTGTTTTGCTGCTATGTCTGAAGAGCACATTTATAGAGCCCTTTAACCTCTCTTGGGTAGGGGGCGGTATTTTCACGTCCGGAAGAAAAGCGTGCCCAATGTAAACTGCCTGTTACTCAGGCCTAGAAGCTAGGATATGCATGTAATTGGTAGATTTGGATAGAAGACACTCTAAAGGTTCTAAAACTGTTCAAATCATGTCTATGAGTATAACATAACTGATATGGCAGGCGAAACCCCGAGGACAAACTATCCCCCCAAAAATTCAGCCTTCCACTGTTTCCAATGGCTTTCATGTTTATTATGACGCAAAGTCCTCCCAGATTGCAGTTCCTAGGGCGTCCACTAGATGTCAACAGTCTTTAGAAAGACTTTCAGGCTGGTTTTTGGAAAAATGAGCTAGAAGTTGTAGTTTTTCTAAGTTGCTCCCATTTTGGCTGTAGTGTTTCAATTGCGCTTGGGTGAAAGCGCGCCCTTTGTTATTTATCTCCAGTATTGAACATTCTATTCTCTGTCTTAAACGTAATTGTTTATTTACTTATTAGGGTACCTGAGGTTTGATTATAAGCGTTGTTTGACTTGTTTGGATAAGTTTATTGGTAACGTTTGGGATTCATTTTGTATGCATTTTGAAGAAGGGAAACCGGTGGATTATTGAATGAAGCGTGCCAGCTAAACAGAGTTTTTATGGATATAAAGAAGGACTTTATCGAACAAAAGGACCATTTGTGATGTAACTGGGACCTTTTGGAGTGCCAACAGAAGAAGATCTTCAAAGGTAAGGCATTTATTATATTGCTATTTCTGACTTACGTGTCGCACCTGCCTGGTTGAAAAATGTTTTTCATGTTTTTGTATGCGGGGCGTTGTCCTCAGGTAATCGCATGGTGTGCTTTCACCGTAAAGCCTTTTTGAAATCTGACACAGTGGCTGGATAAACAAGAAGTTAAGCTTTATGTTGAAGTATAATACTTGTATTTTCATGAATGCTAAAAATTTATATATTTACCGCTAGAGCACAGGACGAGGTGTGCTAAAGATGGCATCGGTGTAATTTCCCTTGAATGAATATCGAAACGCTACCAAAGTTTGAATTGACCCAAGAGATGACCACACTTAAGACTTGCACGAACAACAAAAAGGATGGCAGCGGTGGGATTCGAACCCACGCCTCCAGAGAGACTGGAGCCTAAATCCAGCGCCTTAGACCACTCGGCCACACTACCCTTCACTGTCAACAATCCCAAACTTTGTCATCTGTTACCTAAGCCTGCTAAGCTACCATTAATTTCGGTCTCTTATTTTTTCTTTTTTCCTTTTGTATCCTTCATTTATATCATGTTGCTTTTTCTTACTGTCTCAACACATTATTTGTTTTGCTGCTATGTCTGAAGAGCACATTTATAGAGCCCTTTAACCTCTCTTGGGTAGGGGGCGGTATTTTCACGTCCGGAAGAAAAGCGTGCCCAATGTAAACTGCCTGTTACTCAGGCCTAGAAGCTAGGATATGCATGTAATTGGTAGATTTGGATAGAAGACACTCTAAAGGTTCTAAAACTGTTCAAATCATGTCTATGAGTATAACATAACTGATATGGCAGGCGAAACCCCGAGGACAAACTATCCCCCCAAAAATTCAGCCTTCCACTGTTTCCAATGGCTTTCATGTTTATTATGACGCAAAGTCCTCCCAGATTGCAGTTCCTAGGGCGTCCACTAGATGTCAACAGTCTTTAGAAAGACTTTCAGGCTGGTTTTTGGAAAAATGAGCTAGAAGTTGTAGTTTTTCTAAGTTGCTCCCATTTTGGCTGTAGTGTTTCAATTGCGCTTGGGTGAAAGCGCGCCCTTTGTTATTTATCTCCAGTATTGAACATTCTATTCTCTGTCTTAAACGTAATTGTTTATTTACTTATTAGGGTACCTGAGGTTTGATTATAAGCGTTGTTTGACTTGTTTGGATAAGTTTATTGGTAACGTTTGGGATTCATTTTGTATGCATTTTGAAGAAGGGAAACCGGTGGATTATTGAATGAAGCGTGCCAGCTAAACAGAGTTTTTATGGATATAAAGAAGGACTTTATCGAACAAAAGGACCATTTGTGATGTAACTGGGACCTTTTGGAGTGCCAACAGAAGAAGATCTTCAAAGGTAAGGCATTTATTATATTGCTATTTCTGACTTACGTGTCGCACCTGCCTGGTTGAAAAATGTTTTTCATGTTTTTGTATGCGGGGCGTTGTCCTCAGGTAATCGCATGGTGTGCTTTCACCGTAAAGCCTTTTTGAAATCTGACACAGTGGCTGGATAAACAAGAAGTTAAGCTTTATGTTGAAGTATAATACTTGTATTTTCATGAATGCTAAATATTTATATTTTTACCGCTAGAGCACAGGACGAGGTGTGCTAAAGATGGCATCGGTGTAATTTCCCTTGAATGAATATCGAAACGCTACCAAAGTTTGAATTGACCCAAGAGATGACCACACTTAAGACTTGCACGAACAACAAAAAGGATGGCAGCGGTGGGATTCGAACCCACGCCTCCAGAGAGACTGGAGCCTAAATCCAGCGCCTTAGACCACTCGGCCACACTACCCTTCACTGTCAACAATCCCAAACTTTGTCATCTGTTACCTAAGCCTGCTAAGCTACCATTAATTTCGGTCTCTTATTTTTTCTTTTTTCCTTTTGTATCCTTCATTTATATCATGTTGCTTTTTCTTACTGTCTCAACACATTATTTGTTTTGCTGCTATGTCTGAAGAGCACATTTATAGAGCCCTTTAACCTCTCTTGGGTAGGGGGCGGTATTTTCACGTCCGGAAGAAAAGCGTGCCCAATGTAAACTGCCTGTTACTCAGGCCTAGAAGCTAGGATATGCATGTAATTGGTAGATTTGGATAGAAGACACTCTAAAGGTTCTAAAACTGTTCAAATCATGTCTATGAGTATAACATAACTGATATGGCAGGCGAAACCCCGAGGACAAACTATCCCCCCAAAAATTCAGCCTTCCACTGTTTCCAATGGCTTTCATGTTTATTATGACGCAAAGTCCTCCCAGATTGCAGTTCCTAGGGCGTCCACTAGATGTCAACAGTCTTTAGAAAGACTTTCAGGCTGGTTTTTGGAAAAATGAGCTAGAAGTTGTAGTTTTTCTAAGTTGCTCCCATTTTGGCTGTAGTGTTTCAATTGCGCTTGGGTGAAAGCGCGCCCTTTGTTATTTATCTCCAGTATTGAACATTCTATTCTCTGTCTTAAACGTAATTGTTTATTTACTTATTAGGGTACCTGAGGTTTGATTATAAGCGTTGTTTGACTTGTTTGGATAAGTTTATTGGTAACGTTTGGGATTCATTTTGTATGCATTTTGAAGAAGGGAAACCGGTGGATTATTGAATGAAGCGTGCCAGCTAAACAGAGTTTTTATGGATATAAAGAAGGACTTTATCGAACAAAAGGACCATTTGTGATGTAACTGGGACCTTTTGGAGTGCCAACAGAAGAAGATCTTCAAAGGTAAGGCATTTATTATATTGCTATTTCTGACTTACGTGTCGCACCTGCCTGGTTGAAAAATGTTTTTCATGTTTTTGTATGCGGGGCGTTGTCCTCAGGTAATCGCATGGTGTGCTTTCACCGTAAAGCCTTTTTGAAATCTGACACAGTGGCTGGATAAACAAGAAGTTAAGCTTTATGTTGAAGTATAATACTTGTATTTTCATGAATGCTAAATATTTATATTTTTACCGCTAGAGCACAGGACGAGGTGTGCTAAAGATGGCATCGGTGTAATTTCCCTTGAATGAATATCGAAACGCTACCAAAGTTTGAATTGACCCAAGAGATGACCACACTTAAGACTTGCACGAACAACAAAAAGGATGGCAGCGGTGGGATTCGAACCCACGCCTCCAGAGAGACTGGAGCCTAAATCCAGCGCCTTAGACCACTCGGCCACACTACCCTTCACTGTCAACAATCCCAAACTTTGTCATCTGTTACCTAAGCCTGCTAAGCTACCATTAATTTCGGTCTCTTATTTTTTCTTTTTTCCTTTTGTATCCTTCATTTATATCATGTTGCTTTTTCTTACTGTCTCAACACATTATTTGTTTTGCTGCTATGTCTGAAGAGCACATTTATAGAGCCCTTTAACCTCTCTTGGGTAGGGGGCGGTATTTTCACGTCCGGAAGAAAAGCGTGCCCAATGTAAACTGCCTGTTACTCAGGCCTAGAAGCTAGGATATGCATGTAATTGGTAGATTTGGATAGAAGACACTCTAAAGGTTCTAAAACTGTTCAAATCATGTCTATGAGTATAACATAACTGATATGGCAGGCGAAACCCCGAGGACAAACTATCCCCCCAAAAATTCAGCCTTCCACTGTTTCCAATGGCTTTCATGTTTATTATGACGCAAAGTCCTCCCAGATTGCAGTTCCTAGGGCGTCCACTAGATGTCAACAGTCTTTAGAAAGACTTTCAGGCTGGTTTTTGGAAAAATGAGCTAGAAGTTGTAGTTTTTCTAAGTTGCTCCCATTTTGGCTGTAGTGTTTCAATTGCGCTTGGGTGAAAGCGCGCCCTTTGTTATTTATCTCCAGTATTGAACATTCTATTCTCTGTCTTAAACGAAATTGTTTATTTACTTATTAGGGTACCTGAGGTTTGATTATAAGCGTTGTTTGACTTGTTTGGATAAGTTTATTGGTAACGTTTGGGATTCATTTTGTATGCATTTTGAAGAAGGGAAACCGGTGGATTATTGAATGAAGCGTGCCAGCTAAACAGAGTTTTTATGGATATAAAGAAGGACTTTATCGAACAAAAGGACCATTTGTGATGTAACTGGGACCTTTTGGAGTGCCAACAGAAGAAGATCTTCAAAGGTAAGGCATTTATTATATTGCTATTTCTGACTTACGTGTCGCACCTGCCTGGTTGAAAAATGTTTTTCATGTTTTTGTATGCGGGGCGTTGTCCTCAGGTAATCGCATGGTGTGCTTTCACCGTAAAGCCTTTTTGAAATCTGACACAGTGGCTGGATAAACAAGAAGTTAAGCTTTATGTTGAAGTATAATACTTGTATTTTCATGAATGCTAAATATTTATATTTTTACCGCTAGAGCACAGGACGAGGTGTGCTAAAGATGGCATCGGTGTAATTTCCCTTGAATGAATATCGAAACGCTACCAAAGTTTGAATTGACCCAAGAGATGACCACACTTAAGACTTGCACGAACAACAAAAAGGATGGCAGCGGTGGGATTCGAACCCACGCCTCCAGAGAGACTGGAGCCTAAATCCAGCGCCTTAGACCACTCGGCCACACTACCCTTCACTGTCAACAATCCCAAACTTTGTCATCTGTTACCTAAGCCTGCTAAGCTACCATTAATTTCGGTCTCTTATTTTTTCTTTTTTCCTTTTGTATCCTTCATTTATATCATGTTGCTTTTTCTTACTGTCTCAACACATTATTTGTTTTGCTGCTATGTCTGAAGAGCACATTTATAGAGCCCTTTAACCTCTCTTGGGTAGGGGGCGGTATTTTCACGTCCGGAAGAAAAGCGTGCCCAATGTAAACTGCCTGTTACTCAGGCCTAGAAGCTAGGATATGCATGTAATTGGTAGATTTGGATAGAAGACACTCTAAAGGTTCTAAAACTGTTCAAATCATGTCTATGAGTATAACATAACTGATATGGCAGGCGAAACCCCGAGGACAAACTATCCCCCCAAAAATTCAGCCTTCCACTGTTTCCAATGGCTTTCATGTTTATTATGACGCAAAGTCCTCCCAGATTGCAGTTCCTAGGGCGTCCACTAGATGTCAACAGTCTTTAGAAAGACTTTCAGGCTGGTTTTTGGAAAAATGAGCTAGAAGTTGTAGTTTTTCTAAGTTGCTCCCATTTTGGCTGTAGTGTTTCAATTGCGCTTGGGTGAAAGCGCGCCCTTTGTTATTTATCTCCAGTATTGAACATTCTATTCTCTGTCTTAAACGAAATTGTTTATTTACTTATTAGGGTACCTGAGGTTTGATTATAAGCGTTGTTTGACTTGTTTGGATAAGTTTATTGGTAACGTTTGGGATTCATTTTGTATGCATTTTGAAGAAGGGAAACCGGTGGATTATTGAATGAAGCGTGCCAGCTAAACAGAGTTTTTATGGATATAAAGAAGGACTTTATCGAACAAAAGGACCATTTGTGATGTAACTGGGACCTTTTGGAGTGCCAACAGAAGAAGATCTTCAAAGGTAAGGCATTTATTATATTGCTATTTCTGACTTACGTGTCGCACCTGCCTGGTTGAAAAATGTTTTTCATGTTTTTGTATGCGGGGCGTTGTCCTCAGGTAATCGCATGGTGTGCTTTCACCGTAAAGCCTTTTTGAAATCTGACACAGTGGCTGGATAAACAAGAAGTTAAGCTTTATGTTGAAGTATAATACTTGTATTTTCATGAATGCTAAATATTTATATTTTTACCGCTAGAGCACAGGACGAGGTGTGCTAAAGATGGCATCGGTGTAATTTCCCTTGAATGAATATCGAAACGCTACCAAAGTTTGAATTGACCCAAGAGATGACCACACTTAAGACTTGCACGAACAACAAAAAGGATGGCAGCGGTGGGATTCGAACCCACGCCTCCAGAGAGACTGGAGCCTAAATCCAGCGCCTTAGACCACTCGGCCACACTACCCTTCACTGTCAACAATCCCAAACTTTGTCATCTGTTACCTAAGCCTGCTAAGCTACCATTAATTTCGGTCTCTTATTTTTTCTTTTTTCCTTTTGTATCCTTCATTTATATCATGTTGCTTTTTCTTACTGTCTCAACACATTATTTGTTTTGCTGCTATGTCTGAAGAGCACATTTATAGAGCCCTTTAACCTCTCTTGGGTAGGGGGCGGTATTTTCACGTCCGGAAGAAAAGCGTGCCCAATGTAAACTGCCTGTTACTCAGGCCTAGAAGCTAGGATATGCATGTAATTGGTAGATTTGGATAGAAGACACTCTAAAGGTTCTAAAACTGTTCAAATCATGTCTATGAGTATAACATAACTGATATGGCAGGCGAAACCCCGAGGACAAACTATCCCCCCAAAAATTCAGCCTTCCACTGTTTCCAATGGCTTTCATGTTTATTATGACGCAAAGTCCTCCCAGATTGCAGTTCCTAGGGCGTCCACTAGATGTCAACAGTCTTTAGAAAGACTTTCAGGCTGGTTTTTGGAAAAATGAGCTAGAAGTTGTAGTTTTTCTAAGTTGCTCCCATTTTGGCTGTAGTGTTTCAATTGCGCTTGGGTGAAAGCGCGCCCTTTGTTATTTATCTCCAGTATTGAACATTCTATTCTCTGTCTTAAACGAAATTGTTTATTTACTTATTAGGGTACCTGAGGTTTGATTATAAGCGTTGTTTGACTTGTTTGGATAAGTTTATTGGTAACGTTTGGGATTCATTTTGTATGCATTTTGAAGAAGGGAAACCGGTGGATTATTGAATGAAGCGTGCCAGCTAAACAGAGTTTTTATGGATATAAAGAAGGACTTTATCGAACAAAAGGACCATTTGTGATGTAACTGGGACCTTTTGGAGTGCCAACAGAAGAAGATCTTCAAAGGTAAGGCATTTATTATATTGCTATTTCTGACTTATGTGTCGCACCTGCCTGGTTGAAAAATGTTTTTCATGTTTTTGTATGCGGGGTGTTGTCCTCAGGTAATCGCATGGTGTGCTTTCACCGTAAAGCCTTTTTGAAATCTGACACAGTGGCTGGATAAACAAGAAGTTAAGCTTTATGTTGAAGTATAATACTTGTATTTTCATGAATGCTAAATATTTATATTTTTACCGCTAGAGCACAGGACGAGGTGTGCTAAAGATGGCATCGGTGTAATTTCCCTTGAATGAATATCGAAACGCTACCAAAGTTTGAATTGACCCAAGAGATGACCACACTTAAGACTTGCACGAACAACAAAAAGGATGGCAGCGGTGGGATTCGAACCCACGCCTCCAGAGAGACTGGAGCCTAAATCCAGCGCCTTAGACCACTCGGCCACACTACCCTTCACTGTCAACAATCCCAAACTTTGTCATCTGTTACCTAAGCCTGCTAAGCTACCATTAATTTCGGTCTCTTATTTTTTCTTTTTTCCTTTTGTATCCTTCATTTATATCATGTTGCTTTTTCTTACTGTCTCAACACATTATTTGTTTTGCTGCTATGTCTGAAGAGCACATTTATAGAGCCCTTTAACCTCTCTTGGGTAGGGGGCGGTATTTTCACGTCCGGAAGAAAAGCGTGCCCAATGTAAACTGCCTGTTACTCAGGCCTAGAAGCTAGGATATGCATGTAATTGGTAGATTTGGATAGAAGACACTCTAAAGGTTCTAAAACTGTTCAAATCATGTCTATGAGTATAACATAACTGATATGGCAGGCGAAACCCCGAGGACAAACTATCCCCCCAAAAATTCAGCCTTCCACTGTTTCCAATGGCTTTCATGTTTATTATGACGCAAAGTCCTCCCAGATTGCAGTTCCTAGGGCGTCCACTAGATGTCAACAGTCTTTAGAAAGACTTTCAGGCTGGTTTTTGGAAAAATGAGCTAGAAGTTGTAGTTTTTCTAAGTTGCTCCCATTTTGGCTGTAGTGTTTCAATTGCGCTTGGGTGAAAGCGCGCCCTTTGTTATTTATCTCCAGTATTGAACATTCTATTCTCTGTCTTAAACGAAATTGTTTATTTACTTATTAGGGTACCTGAGGTTTGATTATAAGCGTTGTTTGACTTGTTTGGATAAGTTTATTGGTAACGTTTGGGATTCATTTTGTATGCATTTTGAAGAAGGGAAACCGGTGGATTATTGAATGAAGCGTGCCAGCTAAACAGAGTTTTTATGGATATAAAGAAGGACTTTATCGAACAAAAGGACCATTTGTGATGTAACTGGGACCTTTTGGAGTGCCAACAGAAGAAGATCTTCAAAGGTAAGGCATTTATTATATTGCTATTTCTGACTTATGTGTCGCACCTGCCTGGTTGAAAAATGTTTTTCATGTTTTTGTATGCGGGGTGTTGTCCTCAGGTAATCGCATGGTGTGCTTTCACCGTAAAGCCTTTTTGAAATCTGACACAGTGGCTGGATAAACAAGAAGTTAAGCTTTATGTTGAAGTATAATACTTGTATTTTCATGAATGCTAAATATTTATATTTTTACCGCTAGAGCACAGGACGAGGTGTGCTAAAGATGGCATCGGTGTAATTTCCCTTGAATGAATATCGAAACGCTACCAAAGTTTGAATTGACCCAAGAGATGACCACACTTAAGACTTGCACGAACAACAAAAAGGATGGCAGCGGTGGGATTCGAACCCACGCCTCCAGAGAGACTGGAGCCTAAATCCAGCGCCTTAGACCACTCGGCCACACTACCCTTCACTGTCAACAATCCCAAACTTTGTCATCTGTTACCTAAGCCTGCTAAGCTACCATTAATTTCGGTCTCTTATTTTTTCTTTTTTCCTTTTGTATCCTTCATTTATATCATGTTGCTTTTTCTTACTGTCTCAACACATTATTTGTTTTGCTGCTATGTCTGAAGAGCACATTTATAGAGCCCTTTAACCTCTCTTGGGTAGGGGGCGGTATTTTCACGTCCGGAAGAAAAGCGTGCCCAATGTAAACTGCCTGTTACTCAGGCCTAGAAGCTAGGATATGCATGTAATTGGTAGATTTGGATAGAAGACACTCTAAAGGTTCTAAAACTGTTCAAATCATGTCTATGAGTATAACATAACTGATATGGCAGGCGAAACCCCGAGGACAAACTATCCCCCCAAAAATTCAGCCTTCCACTGTTTCCAATGGCTTTCATGTTTATTATGACGCAAAGTCCTCCCAGATTGCAGTTCCTAGGGCGTCCACTAGATGTCAACAGTCTTTAGAAAGACTTTCAGGCTGGTTTTTGGAAAAATGAGCTAGAAGTTGTAGTTTTTCTAAGTTGCTCCCATTTTGGCTGTAGTGTTTCAATTGCGCTTGGGTGAAAGCGCGCCCTTTGTTATTTATCTCCAGTATTGAACATTCTATTCTCTGTCTTAAACGAAATTGTTTATTTACTTATTAGGGTACCTGAGGTTTGATTATAAGCGTTGTTTGACTTGTTTGGATAAGTTTATTGGTAACGTTTGGGATTCATTTTGTATGCATTTTGAAGAAGGGAAACCGGTGGATTATTGAATGAAGCGTGCCAGCTAAACAGAGTTTTTATGGATATAAAGAAGGACTTTATCGAACAAAAGGACCATTTGTGATGTAACTGGGACCTTTTGGAGTGCCAACAGAAGAAGATCTTCAAAGGTAAGGCATTTATTATATTGCTATTTCTGACTTACGTGTCGCACCTGCCTGGTTGAAAAATGTTTTTCATGTTTTTGTATGCGGGGCGTTGTCCTCAGGTAATCGCATGGTGTGCTTTCACCGTAAAGCCTTTTTGAAATCTGACACAGTGGCTGGATAAACAAGAAGTTAAGCTTTATGTTGAAGTATAATACTTGTATTTTCATGAATGCTAAATATTTATATTTTTACCGCTAGAGCACAGGACGAGGTGTGCTAAAGATGGCATCGGTGTAATTTCCCTTGAATGAATATCGAAACGCTACCAAAGTTTGAATTGACCCAAGAGATGACCACACTTAAGACTTGCACGAACAACGAAAAGGATGGCAGCGGTGGGATTCGAACCCACGCCTCCAGAGAGACTGGAGCCTAAATCCAGCGCCTTAGACCACTCGGCCACACTACCCTTCACTGTCAACAATCCCAAACTTTGTCATCTGTTACCTAAGCCTGCTAAGCTACCATTAATTTCGGTCTCTTATTTTTTCTTTTTTCCTTTTGTATCCTTCATTTATATCATGTTGCTTTTTCTTACTGTCTCAACACATTATTTGTTTTGCTGCTATGTCTGAAGAGCACATTTATAGAGCCCTTTAACCTCTCTTGGGTAGGGGGCGGTATTTTCACGTCCGGAAGAAAAGCGTGCCCAATGTAAACTGCCTGTTACTCAGGCCTAGAAGCTAGGATATGCATGTAATTGGTAGATTTGGATAGAAGACACTCTAAAGGTTCTAAAACTGTTCAAATCATGTCTATGAGTATAACATAACTGATATGGCAGGCGAAACCCCGAGGACAAACTATCCCCCCAAAAATTCAGCCTTCCACTGTTTCCAATGGCTTTCATGTTTATTATGACGCAAAGTCCTCCCAGATTGCAGTTCCTAGGGCGTCCACTAGATGTCAACAGTCTTTAGAAAGACTTTCAGGCTGGTTTTTGGAAAAATGAGCTAGAAGTTGTAGTTTTTCTAAGTTGCTCCCATTTTGGCTGTAGTGTTTCAATTGCGCTTGGGTGAAAGCGCGCCCTTTGTTATTTATCTCCAGTATTGAACATTCTATTCTCTGTCTTAAACGAAATTGTTTATTTACTTATTAGGGTACCTGAGGTTTGATTATAAGCGTTGTTTGACTTGTTTGGATAAGTTTATTGGTAACGTTTGGGATTCATTTTGTATGCATTTTGAAGAAGGGAAACCGGTGGATTATTGAATGAAGCGTGCCAGCTAAACAGAGTTTTTATGGATATAAAGAAGGACTTTATCGAACAAAAGGACCATTTGTGATGTAACTGGGACCTTTTGGAGTGCCAACAGAAGAAGATCTTCAAAGGTAAGGCATTTATTATATTGCTATTTCTGACTTATGTGTCGCACCTGCCTGGTTGAAAAATGTTTTTCATGTTTTTGTATGCGGGGTGTTGTCCTCAGGTAATCGCATGGTGTGCTTTCACCGTAAAGCCTTTTTGAAATCTGACACAGTGGCTGGATAAACAAGAAGTTAAGCTTTATGTTGAAGTATAATACTTGTATTTTCATGAATGCTAAATATTTATATTTTTACCGCTAGAGCACAGGACGAGGTGTGCTAAAGATGGCATCGGTGTAATTTCCCTTGAATGAATATCGAAACGCTACCAAAGTTTGAATTGACCCAAGAGATGACCACACTTAAGACTTGCACGAACAACAAAAAGGATGGCAGCGGTGGGATTCGAACCCACGCCTCCAGAGAGACTGGAGCCTAAATCCAGCGCCTTAGACCACTCGGCCACACTACCCTTCACTGTCAACAATCCCAAACTTTGTCATCTGTTACCTAAGCCTGCTAAGCTACCATTAATTTCGGTCTCTTATTTTTTCTTTTTTCCTTTTGTATCCTTCATTTATATCATGTTGCTTTTTCTTACTGTCTCAACACATTATTTGTTTTGCTGCTATGTCTGAAGAGCACATTTATAGAGCCCTTTAACCTCTCTTGGGTAGGGGGCGGTATTTTCACGTCCGGAAGAAAAGCGTGCCCAATGTAAACTGCCTGTTACTCAGGCCTAGAAGCTAGGATATGCATGTAATTGGTAGATTTGGATAGAAGACACTCTAAAGGTTCTAAAACTGTTCAAATCATGTCTATGAGTATAACATAACTGATATGGCAGGCGAAACCCCGAGGACAAACTATCCCCCCAAAAATTCAGCCTTCCACTGTTTCCAATGGCTTTCATGTTTATTATGACGCAAAGTCCTTCCAGATTGCAGTTCCTAGGGCGTCCACTAGATGTCAACAGTCTTTAGAAAGACTTTCAGGCTGGTTTTTGGAAAAATGAGCTAGAAGTTGTAGTTTTTCTAAGTTGCTCCCATTTTGGCTGTAGTGTTTCAATTGCGCTTGGGTGAAAGCGCGCCCTTTGTTATTTATCTCCAGTATTGAACATTCTATTCTCTGTCTTAAACGAAATTGTTTATTTACTTATTAGGGTACCTGAGGGTTGATTATAAGCGTTGTTTGACTTGTTTGGATAAGTTTATTGGTAACGTTTGGGATTCATTTTGTATGCATTTTGAAGAAGGGAAACCGGTGGATTATTGAATGAAGCGTGCCAGCTAAACAGAGTTTTTATGGATATAAAGAAGGACTTTATCGAACAAAAGGACCATTTGTGATGTAACTGGGACCTTTTGGAGTGCCAACAGAAGAAGATCTTCAAAGGTAAGGCATTTATTATATTGCTATTTCTGACTTACGTGTCGCACCTGCCTGGTTGAAAAATGTTTTTCATGTTTTTGTATGCGGGGCGTTGTCCTCAGGTAATCGCATGGTGTGCTTTCACCGTAAAGCCTTTTTGAAATCTGACACAGTGGCTGGATAAACAAGAAGTTAAGCTTTATGTTGAAGTATAATACTTGTATTTTCATGAATGCTAAATATTTATATTTTTACCGCTAGAGCACAGGACGAGGTGTGCTAAAGATGGCATCGGTGTAATTTCCCTTGAATGAATATCGAAACGCTACCAAAGTTTGAATTGACCCAAGAGATGACCACACTTAAGACTTGCACGAACAACGAAAAGGATGGCAGCGGTGGGATTCGAACCCACGCCTCCAGAGAGACTGGAGCCTAAATCCAGCGCCTTAGACCACTCGGCCACACTACCCTTCACTGTCAACAATCCCAAACTTTGTCATCTGTTACCTAAGCCTGCTAAGCTACCATTAATTTCGGTCTCTTATTTTTTATTTTTTCCTTTTGTATCCTTCATTTATATCATGTTGCTTTTTCTTACTGTCTCAACACATTATTTGTTTTGCTGCTATGTCTGAAGAGCACATTTATAGAGCCCTTTAACCTCTCTTGGGTAGGGGGCGGTATTTTCACGTCCGGAAGAAAAGCGTGCCCAATGTAAACTGCCTGTTACTCAGGCCTAGAAGCTAGGATATGCATGTAATTGGTAGATTTGGATAGAAGACACTCTAAAGGTTCTAAAACTGTTCAAATCATGTCTATGAGTATAACATAACTGATATGGCAGGCGAAACCCCGAGGACAAACTATCCCCCCAAAAATTCAGCCTTCCACTGTTTCCAATGGCTTTCATGTTTATTATGACGCAAAGTCCTCCCAGATTGCAGTTCCTAGGGCGTCCACTAGATGTCAACAGTCTTTAGAAAGACTTTCAGGCTGGTTTTTGGAAAAATGAGCTAGAAGTTGTAGTTTTTCTAAGTTGCTCCCATTTTGGCTGTAGTGTTTCAATTGCGCTTGGGTGAAAGCGCGCCCTTTGTTATTTATCTCCAGTATTGAACATTCTATTCTCTGTCTTAAACGAAATTGTTTATTTACTTATTAGGGTACCTGAGGTTTGATTATAAGCGTTGTTTGACTTGTTTGGATAAGTTTATTGGTAACGTTTGGGATTCATTTTGTATGCATTTTGAAGAAGGGAAACCGGTGGATTATTGAATGAAGCGTGCCAGCTAAACAGAGTTTTTATGGATATAAAGAAGGACTTTATCGAACAAAAGGACCATTTGTGATGTAACTGGGACCTTTTGGAGTGCCAACAGAAGAAGATCTTCAAAGGTAAGGCATTTATTATATTGCTATTTCTGACTTATGTGTCGCACCTGCCTGGTTGAAAAATGTTTTTCATGTTTTTGTATGCGGGGTGTTGTCCTCAGGTAATCGCATGGTGTGCTTTCACCGTAAAGCCTTTTTGAAATCTGACACAGTGGCTGGATAAACAAGAAGTTAAGCTTTATGTTGAAGTATAATACTTGTATTTTCATGAATGCTAAATATTTATATTTTTACCGCTAGAGCACAGGACGAGGTGTGCTAAAGATGGCATCGGTGTAATTTCCCTTGAATGAATATCGAAACGCTACCAAAGTTTGAATTGACCCAAGAGATGACCACACTTAAGACTTGCACGAACAACAAAAAGGATGGCAGCGGTGGGATTCGAACCCACGCCTCCAGAGAGACTGGAGCCTAAATCCAGCGCCTTAGACCACTCGGCCACACTACCCTTCACTGTCAACAATCCCAAACTTTGTCATCTGTTACCTAAGCCTGCTAAGCTACCATTAATTTCGGTCTCTTATTTTTTCTTTTTTCCTTTTGTATCCTTCATTTATATCATGTTGCTTTTTCTTACTGTCTCAACACATTATTTGTTTTGCTGCTATGTCTGAAGAGCACATTTATAGAGCCCTTTAACCTCTCTTGGGTAGGGGGCGGTATTTTCACGTCCGGAAGAAAAGCGTGCCCAATGTAAACTGCCTGTTACTCAGGCCTAGAAGCTAGGATATGCATGTAATTGGTAGATTTGGATAGAAGACACTCTAAAGGTTCTAAAACTGTTCAAATCATGTCTATGAGTATAACATAACTGATATGGCAGGCGAAACCCCGAGGACAAACTATCCCCCCAAAAATTCAGCCTTCCACTGTTTCCAATGGCTTTCATGTTTATTATGACGCAAAGTCCTTCCAGATTGCAGTTCCTAGGGCGTCCACTAGATGTCAACAGTCTTTAGAAAGACTTTCAGGCTGGTTTTTGGAAAAATGAGCTAGAAGTTGTAGTTTTTCTAAGTTGCTCCCATTTTGGCTGTAGTGTTTCAATTGCGCTTGGGTGAAAGCGCGCCCTTTGTTATTTATCTCCAGTATTGAACATTCTATTCTCTGTCTTAAACGTAATTGTTTATTTACTTATTAGGGTACCTGAGGTTTGATTATAAGCGTTGTTTGACTTGTTTGGATAAGTTTATTGGTAACGTTTGGGATTCATTTTGTATGCATTTTGAAGAAGGGAAACCGGTGGATTATTGAATGAAGCGTGCCAGCTAAACAGAGTTTTTATGGATATAAAGAAGGACTTTATCGAACAAAAGGACCATTTGTGATGTAACTGGGACCTTTTGGAGTGCCAACAGAAGAAGATCTTCAAAGGTAAGGCATTTATTATATTGCTATTTCTGACTTTCGTGTCGCACCTGCCTGGTTGAAAAATGTTTTTCATGTTTTTGTATGCGGGGCGTTGTGCTCAGGTAATCGCATGGTGTGCTTTCACCGTAAAGCCTTTTTGAAATCTGACACAGTGGCTGGATAAACAAGAAGTTAAGCTTTATGTTGAAGTATAATACTTGTATTTTCATGAATGCTAAATATTTATATTTTTACCGCTAGAGCACAGGACGAGGTGTGCTAAAGATGGCATCGGTGTAATTTCCCTTGAATGAATATCGAAACGCTACCAAAGTTTGAATTGACCCAAGAGATGACCACACTTAAGACTTGCACGAACAACAAAAAGGATGGCAGCGGTGGGATTCGAACCCACGCCTCCAGAGAGACTGGAGCCTAAATCCAGCGCCTTAGACCACTCGGCCACACTACCCTTCACTGTCAACAATCCCAAACTTTGTCATCTGTTACCTAAGCCTGCTAAGCTACCATTAATTTCAGTCTCTTATTTTTTCTTTTTTCCTTTTGTATCCTTCGTTTATATCATGTTGCTTTTTCTTACTGTCTCAACACATTATTTGTTTTGCTGCTATGTCTGAAGAGCACATTTATAGAGCCCTTTAACCTCTCTTGGGTAGGGGGCGGTATTTTCACGTCCGGAAGAAAAGCGTGCCCAATGTAAACTGCCTGTTACTCAGGCCTAGAAGCTAGGATATGCATGTAATTGGTAGATTTGGATAGAAGACACTCTAAAGGTTCTAAAACTGTTCAAATCATGTCTATGAGTATAACATAACTGATATGGCAGGCGAAACCCCGAGGACAAACTATCCCCCCAAAAATTCAGCCTTCCACTGTTTCCAATGGCTTTCATGTTTATTATGACGCAAAGTCCTCCCAGATTGCAGTTCCTAGGGCGTCCACTAGATGTCAACAGTCTTTAGAAAGACTTTCAGGCTGGTTTTTGGAAAAATGAGCTAGAAGTTGTAGTTTTTCTAAGTTGCTCCCATTTTGGCTGTAGTGTTTCAATTGCGCTTGGGTGAAAGCGCGCCCTTTGTTATTTATCTCCAGTATTGAACATTCTATTCTCTGTCTTAAACGAAATTGTTTATTTACTTATTAGGGTACCTGAGGTTTGATTATAAGCGTTGTTTGACTTGTTTGGATAAGTTTATTGGTAACGTTTGGGATTCATTTTGTATGCATTTTGAAGAAGGGAAACCGGTGGATTATTGAATGAAGCGTGCCAGCTAAACAGAGTTTTTATGGATATAAAGAAGGACTTTATCGAACAAAAGGACCATTTGTGATGTAACTGGGACCTTTTGGAGTGCCAACAGAAGAAGATCTTCAAAGGTAAGGCATTTATTATATTGCTATTTCTGACTTACGTGTCGCACCTGCCTGGTTGAAAAATGTTTTTCATGTTTTTGTATGCGGGGCGTTGTCCTCAGGTAATCGCATGGTGTGCTTTCACCGTAAAGCCTTTTTGAAATCTGACACAGTGGCTGGATAAACAAGAAGTTAAGCTTTATGTTGAAGTATAATACTTGTATTTTCATGAATGCTAAATATTTATATTTTTACCGCTAGAGCACAGGACGAGGTGTGCTAAAGATGGCATCGGTGTAATTTCCCTTGAATGAATATCGAAACGCTACCAAAGTTTGAATTGACCCAAGAGATGACCACACTTAAGACTTGCACGAACAACAAAAAGGATGGCAGCGGTGGGATTCGAACCCACGCCTCCAGAGAGACTGGAGCGTAAATCCAGCGCTTTAGACCACTCGGCCACACAACCCTTCACTGTCAACAATCCCAAACTTTGTCATCTGTTACCTAAGCCTGCTAAGCTAGGGGGCGGTATTTTCACGTCCGGAAGAAAAGCGTGCCCAATGTAAACTGCCTGTTACTCAGGCCCAGAAGCTAGTATATGCATATAATTGCATATAAATGCATATAATGGTAGATTTGCATTTAATGGATGATTTGGATAGAAGATACTCTAAAGGTTCTAAAACTGTTAAAATTATGTCTGTGAGTATAACATAACTGATATGGCAGGCAAAACCCCGAGGACAAACCATCCCCCCCAAAAATTCTGTACTATAAATGTAGATTTCAGGCTGAATTACAATTGTTAATGTTGGTCTTTTGTTATATAGATGTTGTTTGATTTTGTGGGGGAGGATGATGCCTCGAGTGAGGTTTTTACCCTCCAGGCAGCAGCGGGCTTCGCATCCCTGAAAAGCACGATTAACGGGTCATTGGAGGACTATGGCATTCGGGAGTCAACAACACTGTATGTGTTGTGGTTGTCTGTGGAGGATGTGCAGGTGACTAGCATGACAATACCTAATAATAATATATTTGATGTTTGTATCGGACTACATTTGAACTACTTGATAGTTATAACCTTAGTGTGGTGGTTTCTGTCCATTTAAAGGCAATCCTATCACCTCACCTCTCACCTGCCCCCTCTCAAAACCTCTCGTCTGTGCCCTCTCCTCACCTCTCGCCAGCCTTCTCTCCTTTCATTCACCTCCTTCATCAGCAAACTTTTCTTCTTTTCACTCCTCACCTTCTAACTCACTTTCTCCTTCTCCCTCACCTTCACCTTCATCTCCATCATCGGACGCAGAGACTAAGTGAGTTTTTTAAAGAGCATTTGTTTATAAACAAAATGTAGAATTTAAAACCTTAATGTCAGTGTATTTTCCCTTAGGATCAATTCTTATTCGATTTGTCATACATTTTGAATGAGCTTTACCCCCCCTCTAGAATGGACATAAGTGCCATTTTACGTACGCTCTGGAGCCGAGTGGACCAGGACCACTGCCCCATCGCCAACATGATAAATGTCCACGGGGCAACGTCCTAAACAGTAGCCTGTATGCATTTCAACGCTAAAACGTTAATGCAGGGGCTAAGATGGATGTTGCCTTTGTGGACGTTGAGTCCAAGGCGGAGGAGGCAGTTGACCAAGGGGGTCCCTCCAGGGAGTATTCCAGGCTCCTCATGAGGGACATCAGGGACTCGGCTATCTTGGATGGTCCGGAAGGAGCGAAACGGCTGTCCCATGATGTTCATGGTAAGCCTTTCTTCTTACCCGTTTTTAAGGTCTGATTTTCATGTAAAATACAGAATTTAACCTTTTCTCAATAGGGGGGCGCTATTTTCACTTTGGAAAAAATCGTGCCCAAATTAAACTGCCTCGTGCTCAATTCTAGATCGTACAATATGCATATTATTATTACTATTGGATAGAAAACACTCAAGTTTCTAAAACTGTTATATCTGTGAGTAAAACAGAACTCATTTGGCAGCAAACTTCCAGACAGGAAGTGAAAAATCTGAAAACGATGCTCTGTTCCAGGGCCTGCCTATTCAATTGCCGAATTTCTATGGATTTGCATGCACTGCATACGCCTTCCACTAGATGTCAACAGGCAGTGGAAGGTGGAATGGGGTGTCTAGCTTGATCTGAGGTCGAACAAGAGCTCTTGGAGTGGGAGGTCTGGAAATTTCTTTGGCTTCTGTGGCGCGCGAAGGACATCGACATTGGCTTCTGAAAAGCTTTCGGTATACACGGTAGATATCTCCGGCTCTGATTTTATTTGATAGATGTGATAAAAACATCATAAAGTAGTTTTTTTTCAATCGAGTTGTATCAGTTTATTCAACGTTTATTGCGAGTTTTGGAATTTTTCTTTCTTTGCGTCAGGAGAATTTGGGCATCGTCGCGCCACATGGCTAGCTAAGGTTGTTAATTCGACAGGAGAAGAGGACATTCTAAAACCAAAGAACGATTTATTCTGGACCAAGGACTCCTTGTACAAGATTCCGATGGAAGCTCAGCAAAAGTAGGAACCATTTATGATGTTATTTCGTATTTTTGTGTGAAATGTGTAGTCCTATTCTCCGCCCTTTTATCGGGCGCTGTCTCGCAATAAGGCAAGCTGTATGTCATACTAAAGTTATTTTAAAAAAATCGAACACAGCGGTTGCATTAAGAACTAGTGTATCTTTCATTTGCTGTACAACATGTATTTTTTAGTAAAGTTTATGATGAGTTCTTTGATTAGATTAGGTGACTGTCCAAAATATCTCCTGAGAATTTTGTGCATTTTGGCTACGTATTCACATTGTAAAACCAGGATTTGTACCTCTAAATATGCACATTTTCGAACAAAACATATATGTATTGTGTAACATGATGTTATAGGACTGTCATCTGATGAAGTTTGTCAAGGTTAGTGAATAATTTTATATATTTTGCTGGTTTTTGCGATCGCTACCTTTTGCTGCTGATAAATGCGTTTGTGTGTTTGGCTATTGTGGTAAGCTAATATAATGCTATATTGTGTTTTCGCTGTAAAACACTTAAAAAATCGGAAATATTGGCTGGATTCACAAGATGTTTATCTTTCATTTGCTGTACACCATGTATTTTTCATAAATGTTATATGATGAGAATTTATGTATTTCACATTGCTCTCTGTAATTATTCTGTCTGCTTCGGTGCTATTTGTGATTGTAGCTGCAAAAACTATGATTTATACCTCAAATATGCACATTTTTCGAACAAAACATAAATGTATTGTGTAACATGTTATAAGACTGTCATCTGATGAAGTTGTTTCTTGGTTAGTGACTAATTATATCTCTATTTGGTCGGTTTTGTGATAGCTACCTATGCGGTAAAAAAATTTTTTAAATATGCGGTTGAGTCTTTTGCTATTGTGGTTAGCTAATAGAAATACATATTGTGTTTTCGCTGTAAAACATTTTAAAAATCGGAAATGATGGCTGGATTCACAAGATGTGTATCTTTCATGTGCTGTATTGGACTTGTGATTTCATGATATTTATATGCTATTATTTACTTGTGGCGCTATGCTAGGCTATGCCAGTCAGCTTTTTACTGATGAGGATGCTCCCGGATGGTGATGAAGTAGAAGTTAAGCCAAACAATTACTGAAGAGGCTTTTTCAGGTGCTCTGTCCAGGGCGATACATCATAGGGATAACAAAGCTGGAACACAATTGAAATTGTCTTTTTAGCATCACGAGGGCCTGTATGGAACCATTGGGGAAATGATCAGTGTTTGTGTGGTCCATGGAGGTGTTGGGCCACACTTCTTCTCTGAGCTGAGCAGCAGTGTGTGGGAAGCCTGCACCTCCACTCAGTTTGGAGGAGGTGAGCCACACTACTCTGAGAGCACATTTGGAAAATGTAAGTTTGATGTCCTCCCAAACAGCAAAAGGTAATAATAGATCATTTTTTACATGTATGGTTTCTTTTGCTGTGTTTAAAATTCTCAATTGCCAGTCACAAATTTTTTAAATTCTAGATAAAAAAAACAGAGGACCTATCAGAGGTGAATAACAAATTGGAGGAATCGGTAGACTGGCTGAGCCTACTGGGGCTGAAAAGGATTGTTGTCAAGACAATAGAGGACATAGATGGTGTGGTTGAATTGGTGGCTCAACAATTTGTCCAAGGGAGCATGCAGGTGGCCTTGGAGCAGTAAGTCAACTCTGTCATAAATCTGTGAAGTACTTGTCATTACCTCCTCTAATATAACTATTTTTAATCAGTCCACGCCCCTAAATCAATACACATCACTATATTGTCCTCAACACTTATTTTAAATATACATACTGTCTCTAAACCATGACAAGTTCACATATGGTCTCAACTCTCTTGGGCTGCTCGAGGCATTGGGGAACAAGCCAAACAGCTTCCGAGCACTTTTTGTGGACTCCATAAAGCCTCCCACTGCCAGTAACCTATTCCATACCTGGCGGCAAGCGGCGGTGTTTGGAGAGCGACACCATCTGCCACTGGTTGAACTGGCTGGCTGAGGTGCAAGGTAAAATAGTAAATTGTTCCAGTTTATCGGTAACTGCATATTATTCCATTTTGTAGTTTAGTGCTACTAGAAACAATTATGTATCGTAAAAATATGTTTTTATGCAACACCGAAATGTGGGGAATTCATAATACCGGAGGTCATGAGTTCCCTAAAGGCATTGTAGGTGCTATGAAGAGGGAGCCTTCGTGTCACAGCACACGTGTTTGCCTCTGGGTACTTTTTCTTCTGCTGCCCAGCGAGACGCCCTCGCGCTGTGTGGAGGAATTCGATAGTCGCGGTGTCCTCAAACCCAAGGGGTGGCACAACCGTTGCCCCAATAGAAAACTCCAACACCATCGCCACTGTTAGAGGACATTCTCCATCTGAGGAGTACACAGCAAAACCATTAAAGGACATATTTAAATCACAGTAGCAATTGAGTGTTTGAAAATGTAACTGCACATCAACATTTATCTACTTACATCTGTATTGTTTGTACAGTGCATTCAGGACGTATTAAGACCCCTTGACTTTTTCACATTATATTACGTTACAGCCTTCTTCAAAAATGGATTCAATAATTTTTCCCCTCGTCAATCTACACACAATACCCCATAATGACAAAGAAAAAACAGGTTGACATTTTTGCAAATGTAAAAAAAAAAAAAAAAAAAGGAAATATTACATTTATGACCCTTTACTCAGCACCTTTGGCAGCGATTACACCATCGAGTCTTCTTGGGTATGACGCTACATTATTTATTGAATACATTTTAGAATAAGGCTCTAATGTAACAAAATGTGGAAAAAGTCAAGGGGTCTGAATCCTTTCCAAATGCACTGTATTTCCATATTGGCTGGTATTGTTTACTTAATGATCATTCATTTTAAATTATACACTCCATAGTGTTTTTCTTGGTGTTAAGGTTTCGTTTTTTAGAAACACTTTTCTGACACTTCACTAATAACCAATATCCTTTACTGATATTGACTGAAGTACTGCTGCCAACTCATCCAAATCTGATAATTTGATGTCCTACATTAAGAACAAATTAACTTCAGCCATCATGTAATTACAACTACATGAAATAAGGCTTCCCATCCATTGCATTAAGTGACAGCTCCACTTCTGGCAACTGCACCTTCGTAGTGACTTATCAAATTTCAAATGCATTGATCTAAGACCTAGATCCATTAGTCTAAAGCTCTCCAACCCGGTTCCTGGAGAGCTACCCTCCTGTAAGTGTTCAATCCAACCTCAATTGTAACTAACCTGATTAACTTATTAAGCAGGTAATTAAAATCAGGTGCACTAGATTAGGGTTGGAGTGAACCTACAAGACAGTAGCTCTCCAGGAACAAGGTTGAGAGCCCTGCACTAGTCCATCTTCAACCACATAATTTGAGCTGCCACAATGTGTCAACAATGTTATGTTACTAACTGTAATAGGTTGCTGTTAATCACAATGATATAAAATGTAACGGGGGGGCGAACCCCTATCTTCATAATTTATTTTTTTAACTATAGGGTTTTCTCCACAAAATTATTTATTTTAACAATTTACATAAGTCCAGATTGGGAATTACAAAAATATAAGTTATTTTTTAATAATGTACATTCAGAATATTCTGTTGTCCTCCCACAGTAGGCACGCTCTGAAGGCTCCAATCCAGTGCTTGCAGAAAGGCCTCTCCTGGGTCGTGTTGTACTGATTGGAAGACAAATATTGTGTCAGCAGATGGAATATTGTGCTAAAGCGCCATAGCGAAAAATGCAATAACCATAGGCCGTATATCTTAACAGTACCTGACACTCTCCAAATATGACCAAACAAAATCATAACAAAAGTTAAGTACTTCTCCATTCCGTTAAGGCCACCTGTGTCTAAACTCTGGTCCCCATCCGTTTAGAGTTGAAGATGTCTGTCGTACCTTTCTAGAGACCAAATCATACAGTGTGTAAAAGAGGGGGAATGTTAGTATTATAAAATGTATAACAGTATTATAAAAATGAACTGATTCAAAGGAATGAGTGGCGCTGAAGATATAGCGTCCAATCCCTCATCCCAGTAGGGGAGTATCAGGGGTGTAGTAAGTCAGGTTGGAGTAGGAACGAGTGGCGCTGAAGATATAACGGCCATAACCCTCTGTAGATTGTCAACTCCCAGGCTTCCAATGGAATTATTGTCCGCAACAGTTCCATCTGTGTGTTGCTGATGTTGAACTGAATTTGTGGCACAATCACCCCTTCCGACCAATAAAGAGCTGCAGCGCCAGTGGTGGAGGAGGCGCTGAGGTGGTGGAGGAGGAGGCGCTGAGGTGGTAGTTGGAGGAGGCGCTGAGGTGGTGGTTGGAGGAGGAGCTGAGGTTGTGGTTGGAGGAGGCGCTGAGGTGGTGGTTGGAGGAGGAGCTGAGGTGGTGGTTGGAGGAGGAGCGGAAGTGGTGGCTTGAGAGCTGATGGTGGTTGAATTTGGGGCGAACAAATCCCTTACTGCTGTCAGATTGTCCCTCTGCATTGCCAGGGAACCCGAGACGAACAACTGCAGAGGTGACTGCCGTTGTTCAGTCCTCAGCCCATGGTGGTTCCACTGACTGGCAAACACAGCAAGATCTCTGTTCACCTGTGGCAGGAACACAAAGTGCAGTGCCCACAGGTCCACCTCATTGTTGATGTCGATGATCTGCGCCGTCTCCAAGAAGGTAAACAGGTCATGGTAAACGTTGGGGACTCCATGCCAGACGTCCCCCCACAGCCGCTCTAGCCTCTGGTTGTGAGTGCTCCTTCCTATGAGGGCACTTCCCCTCTCACCACCCCTGAACTGCTCCATGAAGGCATAGATGCGGTTGTTTTCACCACCCGGTCACATCTCACCCGGGATGGTACTCCGTAGCTGGTGATTGCTGCTTCGAATGACTCCATGACTGTGACACTCCTGTTGTTGTCAGAGGCCTTCAGAAACACAACAGGTCCACAGCACCATGGATAACAATCCTACACCTAAAAAACAAGATACATTTGTTATACAAAAACTTATTTTTTCTCTTCTAGTGACACCATTCTGTTTTTTATTATTGATAACATTATTACAGTGCCTTGAGATGTGGTAGTCATTCAAAAATCCTATTAAACACTTATTGCACACAGTGTGATTCCATGCAACTTATTATGTGACATTTTTATTCCTGAACTTATTTTGGCTTATCATAACAAAAGGGTTGAATACTTATTGACTCAAGACTTTTTAGCTATTCATTTTAAAATTAATTCCACTTTGATATGATGGGGTATTGTGTGTAGGCCAGTGACAAAGTCTCAATTTAATCCAATTTAATCCAATCCAGTTTGTACCAAAACAAAATGTGGAAAAAGTCAAGGTGTAAATATTTTCTGAAGAGACCATATAAGCAGATAAATCATTCATTTTTTACAATGTTAAGTTTGTAAAAACATGTAGTAATCAGGAGGCCTAAGCATATGTACTTACCGGATCAGCTTACGGTTGCCATCAATGTTCCACAAAGAATTTGGGCCTGCAACTCTGTACTGCCTCCGGTGTAGCCGATGCTGCATGGCTCTCCTCGCAGCTCTCTGGAGGTTGACATGGATCAGACTCTGTCTGACCCTCACACGCTGGACTCGAACACCTTCTCCTCTTAAGCGTGCCCTCAGACTCTGCACCAAGTTCTTCATTCTGCCCTGTCAGCTCTTTGATCCTCTCATCCAGCTGAGCATCTGACAACAGTGGGTAGGACCTGAAAAGCTGAAAATCACTAAATACTAAAAAAACAAAGATACTTCAATCAGGAATGTGATCAAATCTAAAGAGGATGTAGACATCTCCCTCTTGTGTTACAATTGCTTTATTCAATTACGATAACTTACCTCATGCGCCGCTTGACCACAGAGTGCGACACATTGACAACATCTGCCATTTGTCTGATGGTCACATGACAATCTATGAGGAACTCAAGCTGCTCCTTGTGGATGTGATACTGCCATCCCTCCAAAGGCGCTTGATAGGCTACTGAAATAAAAATAGATATTTACAAAATACACTCCTAAAAACTTTAGGTTAAAAGACTATAAGAGCACCGTATATAATTTAGGAACAGCATTATAGGCCAACCAAATGTTTTTTTCATTGATTGACTTGACACAGGACACTTACAGGACAAGTAAAATGATACAATCTCATTCTTTGCCACTCTTGCCATACAACAACAAAATATTATACAAATGTAACATGCCATCTTCGTAAGGTTCCCGTTGTTGGATGTCATTTGCCTCTTGTAGGAACCCCTCTGCAACAGCAATTAGATTGCTGGCCATCTCTTCATCAATCAAATGACTGCTTGCACACCGAAGGCTCCACAACATGGTCTCTAGCCTGAAAAATAGACCGCAGACCCGATTGGTCCAGTGACATTTTATTTGTATGTAGTTAACCCTTAAAGTGTTCTCTTGTCTAAACTGTGCCAACTGAGCCTCCGACCAATGAAGACAACCGTGCATTGACAGGCGATGCAGTTTTAACTAACGTACTTTAGCTACAAACTATCCATGGCAGGTAGTTAGGTAACATTAGCATTATTTTATGTAGTTACTCTTTTTTGCAGCTGTTACACCACTCTCAACACCTACGTTAGCTAGGTAGCTAACATTAAGTTAACGTTACCTGGCTATTGATGGTTGAAGTCCATCTCTTCTGTCCGTGAGCAGCAGTCTGGTGCAATCAGAGATGGTAGACATACAATTTTCGAGAAATTGGGCAGCCATTATTAACTAATTGTACCTCGGAAGAACAGAAGTTGAGTGAATGTCTTTCATCAATACCTGAGACTTCCGGCGCCGAGCGAGATGGCTGCCTCGCTTCGCGTTCCTTGGAAAATATGCAGTATTCTGTTTTTTTATGTGTTATTTCTTACATTGGTACCCCAGGTGATCTTAGATTTCATTACATACAGTCGGGAGGAACTACTGAATATACGATTAACGTCAACTAACCACCGTTCCTACCAGGAATATGACTTTCCCGAAACGGATCCAGTGTTTTGCCTTCCACCCAATACAATGGACCTGATCCCAGCCGGCGAAGCTACACGACGCCGTAAAAGGGGAAAACGTAGCGGTCTCCTGGTCAGGCTTCGGAGACGGGCACATCGCGCTCCACTCCCTAGCATATACTCGCCAATGTCCAGTCTCTTGACAATAAGGTCGATGAAATCCGAGCACGGGTAACATTCCAGAGAGACATCAGGGATTGCAACGTGCTCTGCTTCACGGAAACATGGCTAACTCAAAAGACGCTAACGGAGTCGGTGCAGCCAGCTGGTTTCTTCACGCATCGCGCAGACAGAAACAAACATCTTTCTGGTAAGAAGAGGGGCGGGGGGGTATGCCTCATGATTAACGAGACGTGGTGTGACCATCATAACAACACTCAGGAACTCAAGTCATTCTGTTCACCTGATCTAGAACTCCTCACAATCAAATGTCGACCGCATTATCTACCAAGGGAATTCTCTTCGGTCATAATCACAGCCGTATATATTCCCCCCCAAGCAGACACATCGATGGCCCTGAACGAACTCTATCTGACTCTCTGTAAACTGGAAACCACACACCCTGAGGCTGCATTCATCGTAGCTGGGGATTTTAACAAGGCTAATCTAAAAACAAAACTCCCTAAATTCTATCAGCACATCGATTGTCCTACCAGGGCTGGCAAAACTCTGGACCATTGTTATACTAACTTCCGCGACGCATATAAGGCCCTCCCCCGCCCTCCTTTCGGAAAAGCTGACCACGACTCCATTTTGTTGATTCCAGCCTACAAACAGAAATTAAAACTACAAGCTCCCGCGCTCAGGTCTGTTCAACGCTGGTCCGACCAATCTGATTCCACGCTTCAAGACTGCTTCGATCACGCGGATTGGAATATGTTCCGACACTGCGTCCAACAACAACATTGAAGAATATGCTGATTCGGTGAGCGAGTTCATTAGGAAGTGCATTGACGATGTCGTACCCACAGCAACGATTAAAACATTCCCAAACCAGAAACCGTGGATTGACGGCAGCATTCGCGTGAAACTGAAAGCGCGAACCACTGCTTTTAACCAGGGCAAGGTGACCGGAAACATGACCGAATACACACAGTGTAGCTATTCTCTCCGCAAGGCTATCAAACAGGCTAAGTCCCAGTACAGAGACAAAATTGAATCGCAATTCAACAGCTCAGACACAAGAGGTATGTGGCAGGGTCTACAGTCTATCACGGATTACAAAAAGAAAACCAGCCCCGTCGCGGACCAGGATGTCTTGCTCCCAGACAGGCTAAATACCTTTTTTGCCCGCTTTGAGGACAATACAGTGCCACTGACACGGCCCGCTACCAAAACCTGCGGGCTCTCCTCCACTGCAGCCGAGGTGAGTAAAACATTTAAACGTGTTAACCCTCGCAAGGCTGCAGGCCCAGACGGCATTCCCAGCCGCGTCCTCAGAGCATGCGCAGACCAGCTGGCTGGTGTGTTTACGGACATATTCAATCAATCCTTATCCCAGTCTGCTGTTCCCACATGCTTCAAGAGGGCCACCATTGTTCCTGTTCTCAAGAAAGCTAAGGTAACTGAGCTAAACGACTACCGCCCCGTAGCACTCACTTCCGTCATCATGAAGTGCTTTGAGAGACTAGTCAAGGACCATATCACCTCCACCCTACCGGACACCCTAGACCCACTCCAATTTGCTTACCGACCCAATAGGTCCACAGACGACGCAATCGCAACCACACTGCACACTGCCCTAACCCATCTGGACAAGAGGAATACCTATGTGAGAATGCTGTTCATCGACTACAGCTCAGCATTTAACACCATAGTACCCTCCAAACTCGTCATCAAGCTCGAGACCCTGGGTCTCGACCCCGCCCTGTGCAACTGGGTCCTGGACTTCCTGACGGGCCGCCCCCAGGTGGTGAGGGTAGGTAACAACATCTCCACCCCGCTGATCCTCAACACTGGGGCCCCACAAGGGTGCGTTCTGAGCCCTCTCCTGTACTCCCTGTTCACCCACGACTGCGTGGCCATGCACGCCTCCAACTCAATCATCAAGTTTGCGGACGACACTACAGTGGTAGGCTTGATTACCAACAACGACGAGACGGCCTACAGGGAGGAGGTGAGGGCCCTCGGAGTGTGGTGTCAGGAAAATAACCTCACACTCAACGTCAACAAAACAAAGGAGATGATTGTGGACTTCAGGAAACAGCAGAGGGAGCACCCCCCTATCCACATCGACGGGTCAGTAGTGAAGAAGGTGGAAAGTTTTAAGTTCCTCGGTGTACACATCACGGACAAACTGAATTGGTCCACCCACACAGACAGCGTTGTGAAGAAGGCGCAGCAGCGCCTCTTCAACCTCAGGAGGCTGAAGAAATTCGGCTTGTCACCAAAAGCACTCACAAACTTCTACAGATGCACAATCGAGAGCATCCTGTCGGGCTGTATCACCGCCTGGTACGGCAACTGCTCCGCACACAACCGTAAGGCTCTCCAGAGGGTAGTGAGGTCGGCAGAACGCATCACCCGGGGCAAACTACCTGCCCTCCAGGACACCTACACCACCCGATGTCACAGGAAGGCCATAAAGATCATCAAGGACAACAACCACCCAAGCCACTGCCTGTTCACCCCGCTATCATCCAGAAGGCGAGGTCAGTACAGGTGCATCCAAGCAGGGACCGAGAGACTGAAAAACAGCTTCTATCTCAAGGCCATCAGACTGTTAAACAGCCACCACTAACATTTAGCGGCCGCTGCCAACATACTGACTCAACTCCAGCCACTTTAAAAATGGGAATTGATGGAAATTATGTAAAAATGTACCACCAGCCACTTTAAACAATGCCACCTAATATAATGTTTACATACCCTACATTACACATCTCTTATGTATATGTATATACTGTACTCTATATCATCTACTGCATCTTGCCATCTTATGTAATACATGGACCACTAGCCACTTTAAACTATGCCACTTTAAACTATGCCACTTTATGTTTACATACCCTACAGTACTCATCTCATAGGTATATACCGTACTCTATACCATGTACTGCACCTTGCCTATGCCGTTCTGTACCATCACTCATTCATATATCTTTATGTACATATTCTTTATCCCTTTACACTTGCGTGTATAAGGTAGTAGTTGCGGAATTGTTAGGTTAGATTACTTGTTGTTATTACTGCATTGTCGGAACTAGAAGCACAAGCATTTCGCTACACTCGCATTAACATCTGCTAACCATGTATATGTGACTAATAAATTTGATTTGATTTGATTTGATTTTGAATTGGGCGGAGTCCAAATGAACTTTATGCAAATGTTATCAGTGACAAAATCTATGACTCAAAGAATACGTATCGGTGAATCGTCGTGACATATGAAATACGAGTGAGAGTGTAATCAAGGTGTAATAACTACGGGAAAAATAATGAACGTTAAATTATTATGTGACTTGGAGTCATATTGAGGTCCTGATTGGTCAAGCATCTTATTTGACGCGTTAAATTGTGTTATTTGACGTGCATCTTTTTGACACAAAGACCCAAACGGCGTTCCATACGGTTGATACAAGGCTGCTCTGTGAAGTCTAAAGAATTTGGTAATAGCACACACACACACACACACACACAGTATGACTATGTTTGCCCAACCTGGTCACAGAGCATTTCGTATTATTCTGTATGGAAATCCAAACCTCCATTTAGTAGGATATGTTTCATATGGTTCATAGGACAAATGGTTACTAAAGGCAAAAAGGATAGTACAGTGGTTGGTCAGGGTATATAGGTGGGCGTATAACGTGAACATCTAGCAACCCAAAGGTTGCGAGCTCAAATCTCATCATGGACAACTTTAACATTTTAGCTAATTTCACTACTTACTACTTTTAAGCTACTTTGCAAATACTTAGCATGTTAGCTAACCCTTCCCCTAAACTAGCTAGCTAAGAGATTGAGTGGAGACCATCAAATGTTTTCTTACAAACTTTGCTAGCTCATGACAATATTATCATCTGTCTAAAGTAAATTCGATGACATGATGCTAATGGCAGTCGTTTCCTACTGAATATTTGCCTACTTTAGCAATGTCATCGTATTTCGAAGCCGCTATAGTGTAATTTAGGCGAAACAGTCATGGCTCCCATTCAAAGTCATTTACTTTTGGTCATCAATGTGGATGTAGAACGTTGATAACAATGCCAACCACTCGACCGCATGATGGAGTTGCAACCCGTGAAAATGTAAGCTCCAATTCAGATACCTACTGACTTTGTCTCTACCAATGTGATCAAGTTGCTTATCTCACGCAACATACATTACAGATTACATTTACGGAGCGTGTCTCTCTCTCATTTACTGTCACCGTCTCTCTCTCAGGCACAGACCTATCAGGAAAAGTGATCTTCTATGGGAAGGGTTTTGTACGATTAGACCGAAGATTCTTCAACTGTCTGCCTGACATACTTCACCAACCTTACTCTATGGACCTCTCCCTTCTTTGGACCACTCTCTTGCTCAACAACAACAGGGTCTAATTTACTTTAAACTAAAGTCTACTGGAGGGACACTTTGTCCTTGTGTTTCTTGGCTATTTACATTGTTTTGTTCACAAGCTACATTATTTTTCAAAGTTTGAGTTTCAACTGCTAGGGAAGAGAAGACAAAGCTGCTACTAGTCAGACTCAATCTCACAGGTAGTGGTGGGGAGTCGCATTCAAAATAATCGAGTCCGTCCACTCCCGGTGTCGACTATAATTTTTGGGTGTCAAGCTTGGTGGAATGGACTCCTCGACTCCTAAGATTCAGTATTTTCTGCAACTGAGGAAACTATTTTCCATGGTTTACTTCAACACCACAAACTCTCGCATCTTTCACAGCAAAGAAAGCCGGAGTTAGCGATGGAGAGAGATAGGAGGGGCAAAGCCAGGCATAGGTAGGCATGTTGGCTACCAGGCAGACAGTCAGAAACGTGCATCAGTAATCAAAAGACTTAGGCTATTGCAATGCTGTATTGTGTAATTTCTTGGCTTGCAATGTCTCGTGCAAGTTCACTAAAGTAAGGGCTATCAATAAGTATGCTAGGCTAAGCTATTCGACACGCAACAGACCGAAGAGAAACGCACACTAGCGTTTTTCATAGCGAAGAGAAAGGGGAGCAGGCGAGGGAGAGTGAGGATCGGGGCAGGCAGAGAGACAGTCAACCGTGCGCATAGGCTATACCTAGGTGGTTCCCAACGTTTTTGGTTACTGTAGCACTAACTGAATTTTGCTCTGCCCGGAGTACCCCTGAAGTAGTGCATTTTACCAGTAGGCCTATGGTCTCATGAGTCTTTTCAAATACCCCCTGTGGTTAGGCCAAGAACCCTCAGGGGTCCTAGTACCCCTGGTTGGGAACCACTGGGCTATACTGTATGTAACCCTCTCACCAGGCTTGAATATGACTCACAATATTAACTTATGTAGAGTATCTCAACACCATGGGATGTTAGGTGAGAAGGACATCTCCAATGAGAATTCCTATTGTAAACTGTCTAGGGTGATGACAATAGGGTATTAACTTCAGATGAAATGATTATAGGTTTATTTAATTGTATCAGGATAGGCTATCCCATGGATTAAATTAAATTGAAACAGTAAATGACTCCACCAAGGCCACATACATAAGGTTCAATATGTGTATGATTACATTTTCATAGCACAACATCAAAAAAAATATATATATATAAACCCCAATGAGTCATGCACAACCCCTTTCCAAATTATTTAAAGCTTGCTTAATAACCCGTTGGCGCAACAAACAAAACGACAACACACATACAGTCCAGAAGCACCTCACGTTGTGATTACGCACTACTTGTAGATATTCCTTCAGCGAAGTATGGCAGTTCCTTGCAGGTTTCCTCACAACATCCACAGCAAGCATCGCTATCAATGCAGACAGTACCCCTTAGCCGTAACCGATATCCCATGGGAACATGAACATGAACTCTTAAGCTTTCACAAGCAATTATCTCTCGGTTAACCTCAAGGCTGTCAAATACGTTCACGATGAGACAGTAGCTTCAGTCTTTACTAAGTGTTAACAAAATTATAATTAACTACTCTCTTATAAAATAAAAACGGTATTTCCCTTGATGTCTTAGTAGGTATGGGTTTTGTTCTAGTTGTCGTCTTCATTTATAATTTTCTTCACCAACGGTCGTAATGTAAAACGTCCATCCTTTTCTCAACGTCTCTTTCCCTCTCTTTTTTTCCCAAGCCTCCCATTAACCAAGTCCACAGCTTAACAAGCAACCTTATTGGTCAAAACTTTACCTTCAAATCAAACCCAACTATTCACTTATACATTAAATAAATATTTATTCAAAAATAAATGCATTAACAACATCACAATTTAGGAGCAATTCTATCACCTTTTAAATATAATACCAATTAATTATAACAAATAAACTCAATACTTGATTTTAACAAGAAAAAACTCAATACCTAGTTCAAATTAGATATTTCTGTATTAAATGTTCAATACATTTGCAAACATTTCTTAATATATGTTTTCACTTTTTCATTATGGTGTACTGTGTGTAGCTGGGTGAGAGAAAACATATATTTAATACATTTTGAATTCAGGCTGTAACACAACGAAATGTGGAATAAGTCAAGGTGTATGAATACTTTCTGAAGGCACTGTAGACAAGGATGAGCGCTTGGGGTTTTGATGGAAAAGGTCTACTTTACAGGGAAGGACCATGGTTAGTAGGGTTGGCCTTCATTCCATTTCAACTCAATTAACTCTGAAAATGAAGTTCAAATGCAGTTCACTCAGTTCAGGAAACAACAATATCATTGAATTGGATTTTCTACGTTTTCAAATGTCCAATTACTAAATTGGCTCAGCTGAGCCAGACTGGAATGGAATCAGAGTTTTGCAGGCAGATCACCTGTGATACAAGTCAGTATTCGACATCCATCCATGGCTGAGGATGTCAGGATATGACGTGGAAAACGTCCACTAGGGGCAACAGTGAGCGCTGTTACCTTTAAGTAAGTGTTTGGTTTTTCTAGGACATTGTGGATGTGGATAAGCATCTGCCTCTGATTCCAAAGGTTTCATGGTTGAATCCAGCGACAGAAAGTTATTTTTGATAGTTTTGTTTTAAGCCAATCCCAAACCTTACCTCTTACCTTAACCATTTGGAGTTAATGCCTAACCTTAAGATTTTTAACCCTAACCTTAAAATCCAGAGTTAATCCCTAAATGTAATCTTAAACACTTTGAGATTTTACGTTTGGAACAACGTGGAAATTTGAGAAACATGGACGAACGTCTCATTTTGATAAGAGACTGTGAGACCTTGCAGGAATTTTGACTCTTGCTGATAGATTTGTGGATGCTGGATCACATGTTGGGATGTGGCTCCCTCTAGTGGTGCTTTTCCATATAGACTTACCTACACTCCAGGGTTTAGCTAGTGCTTTATGTTAATGTCAGCTCTAAAGACTTATGGCGAGGACATCAACAATCTCCGCATCATTCAAGTCTGTTGCTTTGTGAGAAGTTAGCCATTGTTATGTAAAAGACAGCTGAAAAGAACACAGAGCATTGCCTTGGCCCCACTTGAGTGAAAGCAGGTCTACCAGATCCATGGGTAAATCCTGTATGTAAATGCGCCATTAGAAGCTGGATGTAGAAACCAATGGTATAAACTCTGGGTGGTCATGTTTGTGAGGCACCATCTTTTACTTGAGCATTATTTAGGTCACTGCAAACAAGGGCAACAAAGCCCAAATCCAGTGATAATCAAACAGAACAGAAAATACAACCACTGTTGTAATGTGTGGTGGAAAGAAGCAAACATTATTTTTGTCCCCACCAGTGACCACGCTTTTCCACTTGTGCTCTAACCTAATCTGGCCGTGATCATCAAGTTAAACCACAGGTATTGTTGTTACACATCCTCACACTGTCTTGTAAGATAAAACTGAGACTGGAGCCAGCTTCCATTTTACCTAATTTTATTGTCCAAAGAATGTTCTCATAGTCCAGAAGTATTAGATGAAAATCCACAATGTTGGTGCCATACAGGAGCACTGACCAATCTACCTCCAAAAGAGGACTGCTGGTTTTGAGGATGGTGTGGAGGTCAGTGGTTGATGATCTGAGCACCCCCTGAGATGGTGAGTATGGTTTCAGTAGACCACTATTGAGCTGGTAGATCAGATAGGAGCTTTGAGGAAAGGTAATTTAGTGCTTTGAATGTGGTTCATATTGCCTTATAGTGGATTCAGGACTTGGACAAGGATTCAATGCAGTTTAAAGATGTATTTACATGGGGGTTTGGATGATAGTGTCAAATTTCTTAAAATGAGCGAAAATATTGGAGTTTGGGGACTGGAGGAGGAAATAGTCAGGTTGGGAAATGTGCAAATATTTAGATACAAATATATAGTCAAATTGGGGATTATTCAGATATTCCTGTTGAAAAAGAGAAAAGACAAAGATATAATCTTACAGTGATGACGGTGAATCAATGTGGAAAACACAATTGGATTTTTTTCAGCCAACTTTTAACCAACATCTTTGGTTGATTTCACATTTTGGTTTATTTCCCAAATTTTAAACAAAACTAGACATTGAACTGATGTCTGTGCCCAGTGGGATTGGATTTCTGTAATCGTATCAGCTCATTTGTCACACTTCTTCTAATCATCCACAGAGAATGTACCTTTCTTTGAGGTTAACCTTTGAGATGAACTCCTTCAAGGATTCTCGCTCTTTCCTCGGAGCGAATTTGTCCCACATTTTAGCAAAGTCGCCATTGGTGGCCACGTTTCTCAAGATATTGCGACCATGATGCCTGTGGACAAAGATATTAATATCATCTTAAACGTGCAACATATCAAATCATTTCTGCTGTCTGTGATTAAAATCAGAACTCAATTGATGGCAACCTGAGAAAAAATATCCCATCAAAATAAGACATACATTAGGTATAATTTGCAAGAGGGTCGGTTTGAGTAATGCACCGCATTACCTGATCTACAAATCATCTCAACTATCTAACAACTGGGTATTAACCGTTCGTTATTTTGAAAATCTTAGCGAATCTGCACAGCGCTTGGCTCAGGCCGACCATTGTGATCAACTAGGGTTGTCTTCATTAGGCACCAAACAGAAGGAAGGAAACTGAATCAGGTACTGACTATTTGGACTCATTTACATTTAAAATTTTTACCCCAATTTCGTGGTATCCAATTGGTAGTTATAATCTTGTCCCATCGCTGCAACTCCCGTAAGGACTCTGGAGAGGCAAAGGTCGATGGCCGTACGTCCTCCAAAACACAACCCAGCCAAGCCTCACTGCTTCTTGACACAATGCCCTCTTAACCTGGAAGCCAGCTGCACCAATGTGTCGGAGGAAACACCATACACATGGCGACCATGTCAGCGTGCAATGCACCCCGCCCACCACAGGAGGTTGCTAGTTGGCGATGGGAGAAGAACATGCCGGCCTTTGGCTTTGGCTTCGGCTAAGCTTTTGGCTTTTTAACTTTCAAACCCACATGAGTGCCTGGACTTGGATTTTCCTATGCCACGTAGCACTTATTTGTGTTTATAATTTTTCCTTTTTGTTTTCAATTACTATTCCCCTCCAAGAGAACCTGTGGTTGTTTTTGGAATACCTAAAATCTGCAATTAAATCCATGACACCCTTTAGCATAGATGCTGTAGACAGCCGACAATGTGGCTTTTAAAGGCAATTTCAATTTGTATTCGCGGTAAACGCTGCAGATTTTGACTCAAGAGTAAATTACCTTTAAAAGCTGCATTGTCGGCGATCTAATGCTATAGCGAGCCATGGATTGAATCCCGGCCTTAACTGTTATGTCGAAGCAAGCTACTTTACAGGAGGAACTTCCCACCTGGCTTCCTGTGCAGGGTCCACAGCCAGTTTACTGACGGCAATCAAGAAACGGTCAGTGAGGTCTTTCTTCCCCGACAGGAGACGAGCCATCCCCATGACCTCAGCCAGTCTCTCCAGGTGCTGAGCAGTGCAGCTCCTCACCGCAGCGTTACGGTGGCTAAGGAAGGAAAAACAGAGCACATCAGTTACATGTCATAGAGATACATGAGTTAGGAGACAATTGATAATGGATTGTATTGATGAAGTCTCATCGATGGATCAAAATGTTCAGTAAGACTTTATATTAAGGTCCCTTAATATACCATTTATAAACTGTTTGTAAAGAGTTTACTTACCATTTATTAATCATTATTCCTACATTTGTAAATGTCAATAAGAAATCTATAAATAGTTGTTTACACATTTATAAATACTATTTTAAATGATTTGTTCATTATTTATCAGATATTTAATAAGGTGTTTGATAATAGTATGTTCACAATTTGTAAATGATTAATAATGTACTACTAATGTACTATAAACCAGTTATAAAGGAGTTATTGTCAAGGCATTTGTTAATGGTTGATTAATGGTTTGACTCACCATTTATATACATATTTTTAAATGTATTGAAATGTATGTCACGAATGGTGTATTTATTAATGAGTGCATTTATGAATGTGAGTACATACACTTACTAATACCTCAGTGCCTCACGAATAGCCCCTAATCTAAAGTGTTCACTATATATACTTTATAAATGACTTGTTACTCCCCAAAGGCTAGCACACATCAGTATACAGTACCTCTCCACCAATGGCTAAAAATAATCTAAATAATGCAATGGTAAAATAAGAAGTACACAACACAAGGAGGTATAAGACAAAATAAAAAAATGTGATTCCATTAAAATGTGACGTCTAACGTTGGGGTGAGTTGCTGCCGGAAGTGTTGTGGAATAACTTAGCATGCTGATGAAAAAGGCAGTTAATTAAAAACTAGCAGTATTTCAATCTTCTCGATTTCGAGGCTTGGATAATGGGATAATTTGTGGAAGTCCGGATCTACCCCTTAGTGAGTGTTAATTGACCCCTCTCCCTCTTTACCTCAGCCCACCGACCAGCAGGGCATTCATGACACGGGTAGGGGTGCAGCTCTGCACCATGTGACCCAGGGCAAAGTTGGCGCCCTGCCGGATGAAGGTGTTGGCCTCGCTGGCTTTGTGCAGCAGCACGCGTGCCGTCCCCTCCACCTCACTGTCCATGGCCCTCTGGAGGTGGACGTACATGTCACCCAGTGTGGCCATGGCAGCACAGGACACTGCAGAGCGCAGGTTCTTCACCTGAATCATAATAACACGCACAGGACCAGCTATTAATGTTGAGCAGTACAAGCCACGAACATCAGAAACATGACACAATCATTTGACTTGTTCTCCAAATGTAGCAGATTTGTGCAGATGAATGAATAGGGCAGTGAATGAATACAGCTACCTCATTTATAATGGCAAGGCAGATATCATGGAGTTTAGGCATCAGTATGTCCACGTGGTTCTGAGCCATCACACGGAGAGAGGTCAAGCCCTCGATCTTCTTCTCCCTGCAATTCAGTCAAAGAAACGTAAGCAATTTCTACAACATTTTCCAAAAACATTATAATGATGTTCATCAATTAGGACTCTGGTCTCTTAATTTCATAAGTTTCTGCGCTCTGTAGCTCAAATCTACATTTCCAAGGACACTACACTGTGCTTCCTTTAGCCGAGCTCCATTGGTCTTGTCTACAGTGAATGCTCACCAGTCATCAGAGGCAGAGTGGAGCAGCTTGAAGGTCTTAGTCAGGGCCTGCTCTGGGTTGGACAGGGGCTGCAATCTGGCCTGGTCCTGACTATTCTTCATTTGGCCCTTTGGCTCACTGGCTGCCTTCTTGTTTATGGGTTGACAGCAGACATCTATCTCTCTGTGAACTGTATGTATTTATTTACGCATTTACTAATTTCCATATCTGTTTGTAGCTTTTAACACTAGAACATCTTAGTTCATTATGATATCATTTTAAATTTAGCACACATGTTTTTGGTGCTCTCCCTGCTCAGAAGCAGGGTCCAATTAGCCTTGAGTAAAGGTTATCTCACTGTGAAACAGGCAAAGCAAGTGTGGAAAAATGTCTTAGCCCTGGGCTAAAGCAATTTGTGTCCCTTCCCTTCCTACTGTCTTTCTAGCAATCTACCTAGCTTCATCTCCCTGTCTAATTTACATTAATGTGAGTACATGAGAGGGACTGACCTGAGCCGGTGGCAGCCTTTGGCAGGCTAAGGAACCTTATAGGCCGAGGCAGTTTGCTCCTGGGCTTGGTAGGAGGGGGAGCAGGCCTGGGTGGGCTGTCACGCGACTTGACCGGGGTCCCGACATCCAGGTAGTCACGGACCTCCGCAGGGGTGTTCATATCCCCTGAGCTCAGGCTTCCCAGAGAGCTGGTGGCTATTTCCCCCATGGACATGGCCTTCACCTCATGTACCACCTTTGGCGTAGACCAGAAAAGAATGCTCCCATCATAGAAATACATATAGAACTAGTATATACATAAACTAATACACAGAGATCCTGTATTCTAGGATCTATTCTATCATGCTGTCAAAGAGAGTATCCTTTCTAACCTGTACCCCCGCACACTGACTCGGTACCGATACTCCCTGTATATAGCCTCGTTATTGTTATGTCATTGTGTTACTTTAATTATTATTGTTTATTTGGTCAATATTTTCTTAACTCTTCTTGAAATGCACTGTTGGTTTCACAGTAAGGTCTACACTTATTGTGTTCAGTGCATGTGACAAATAAAGTTTGATTTGATTTTAAGACATGGAACCACTATCTGTTTTGGCAATTTATCAGTCCAAGTATAATTCTGAACAGCAAATTTTCACATTTACAATAAATTCGAAGTCCATCCTACCTTCCAGGCCTCCTCCTTCAGGTGAGCCTCGATGTCCCTCACCTCTTCAATCAGGTCAATGGGTCCGTTGTTGTCAGCACAGCCCTGATCAGACTGGACTTTCAGGGCTTTGACTCCCCGCCTGCCCTTCTTCTTCTTGCCCCTCTTGGAGGGAGCTCCAGTGGGAGGGACGGGAACAGGCCACACGCTACTGCTGCTGAATGACTTATTTACCTGGATGGACTCCAGAGAGTGAGATCCGGGTCGAACTTGGGCTCCGTCCACCTCCACCACGTTCTTAAGTGGGGCCAGAGCTATGTGTTCAAGCCTTCGTGGCAAAGGCCTCGGTGGAGCTGTCGGGCGCGGAATGCACTGAATAGAGGGGACGAAGTGGTGCGCGAAGGTGCTGCCAACCCCGATGAGAGCAGTCCGGACATAATTCTCATGGATAGCACTTATCTTTCTTTGCTTTACTTCCATAGCCTCTCTCTCAGCTCTCTGCATCTGCAGAAGTCTGGCATCACTGATGAAGCCACGATGGCCCTCTGGGATTGGGTAGCTCTCCTGATAGCCCTGGATCACAATGGGACAGTATGAAATGAATAGCAGAAGTGAAGTAGGCAAAATAGTTTTTACAGTGTCTCATAAAAAGCTTTTATGATAAAGATTTTATGGATTTAGGCCTACTGTATGTCTATGAAACCACAAAATAAACACAGTGATATTTTTGAAAAACATTTGAAAAACTGATGAGCCTTACAAAACTTGAAAACTTGTCCTGGTCATCCTGTTGGTTTAAAGCCATGTTTTGCTTCCTCAAGTGTTCGATGACACTCTTCATCTGAGAATTCTCCTTCTGGAGTTTGTCAAACTCACTTGATTTTCTTCCTCGATAAGCCATTGATGATAAATATGAACACTCTCAAAATAAGAACTTAACCTATCTCTGTGAGAGATCTATCATGAAATGAGTGGAAATGAAATGTTGCTTGTCAGATGGAACCAGCAATGATATGATGGCAAGGCTTCCGTTACATTGTGATGTCATAATGGGGTCTGTTGACAGTGCTGAGCACATCAACACATGGTGAACATTCATGAAAGCTTTTTGATTCCCATATAAAATCATAAATGTGGTGAATTTGTAAATACTATATATATATATATATACATACACTGTTCAAAAAAATAAAGGGAACACTTAAACAACACAATGTAACTCCAAGTCAATCACACTTCTGTGAAATCAAACTGTCCACTTAGGAAGCAACACTGATTGACAAGACATTTCACATGCTGTTGTGCAAATGTAATAGACAAAAGGTGGAAATTATAGGCAATCAGCAAGACACCCCCAATAAAGGAATGGTTTTGCAGGTGGTGACCACAGACCACTTCTCAGTTCCTATGCTTCCTGGCTGATGTTTTGGTCACTTTTGAATGCTGGAGGTGCTTTCACTCTAGTGGTAGCATGAGACGGAGTCTACAACCCACACAAGTGGCTCAGGTAGTGCAGTGGCAAAAAAGTTTGCTGTGTCTGTCAGCGTAGTGTCCAGAGCATGGAGGCGCTACCAGGAGACAGGCCAGTACATCAGGAGACGTGGAGGAGGCCGTAGGAGGGCAACAACCCAGCAGCAGGACCGCTACCTCCGCCTTTGTGCAAGGAGGTGCATGCCAGAGCCCTGCAAAATGACCTCCAGACCGAAAAGAGCTTCTGGACATCAGAACAGCAATTACCCACCTTGAATTGGACAAATATTTTTTCTGTAATGAGTCAGACGAGAGGGATTTACTCCAGACACCTGAACAGGCCCTCATCCTTGTCATTCGTAGGAAAAAAATATGTAGATTTCGCAGAAGGAGATCGGGGTGCCTTGTGAGGATCAGGCGACGAGTGGCTAATCTGCCTTTGCCATCCGTACTGTTAGCCAACGTACAATAGCTGGAAAATAAATGGGACGAACTAAAAGCACATATCCTACCAATGGGACCTTAAAAACTGTAATATCTTATGCTTCACAGAGTCGTGGCTGAACGACGTCATTAATAACATACAGCTGGCGGGTTATACACTATCGGCAGGATAGGACAGCAGCTGGTGCACGAGGAAGTCTCAAGGTTTTGCTCGCCTGAGCTAGAGTATCTCATGATAAGCTGCAGACCACACTATCTACCTAGAAAGTTTTCATCTATATTTTTCATAGCTGTCTACACACCACCACAGACCGATGCTGGCACTAAGACCGCACTCAATGAGCTGTAAACCGCCATAAGCAAACAGGAAAACAGGTAGGTAGGGTTGGACTTTACCTGCGTCACCATACTCTGGGAATCCTGTAATGAGTATATCAAAAACAGCTTTAAAACACTAACGTTTCTTTGGGACAGAAATTAGGTAAATGCTTTGTTTTGAATAATGAAATTGTCACATCTGCTCCCGCTCCCCCTCTCTGGAGCACGAGGTCGCCAGGCTACTCATCCTTACACACATCTGCCACCATCGTTACGCGCATCAGCGCTTCATCGGACTCACCTGGACTCCATCACGTCATTGATTGCCTCCCCTATATCTGTCACTTCCTCAGTTTCATTCCTGTGTCTGCATTGACAATGTTTTGTTTCTCTTGTCCAGACTCTGTTCTTCTTTAGTTTCATGTCTATTTATTAGTAAATCCTCATCCTGTACTTGCTGCCCCTCTCCCAGCGTCTATGGTTACAGAACCATTACAGAAATGGAGATTCAGTAGAAACCCACCCCTTCCCAATTGATATAGCAGTCAGAATCAGTGTAGGTGAAAATCCTGCGGTTCCTTCTGCCCGCTCCAGAGCCATGATCTCTGTGTGGTTTTGTCTCTCCAGTGGAGTCTGGCATACTGACTCTGGAACAAAACCACTTCATATTGCGCGTGCACACACACACACACACACACACACACACACACACACACACACACACACACACACACACACACACACACACACAAACAACTTACTATGCAACATCAAACTATCCTAAACAGTGAAGTCTTATTTGTTATAAGGACACTGGTAGAGGACCTACCTGACTGAACAGCTTCTCCTGCCTGCCTACCACTAACTCCTCACCATCTCCGGCTGAAATCAAAACCAAGATGTTTTGGTCCATATCTAGCCACCACGAAAATAACATCTACTCAACCAAGAAGCATCTAACACCTTTCTGTTTCAAAACATCTAACATCATCTTGCTGTTTCAAAACAGTGTTAATACCTGATTGAGCCTGTGAGTTGAGGGTGTCCAGCTCAATGCCTCCCCTATCCTGTTGAGTCAAAACCTGCTGCTGAAGGTGTTGAGAGAGGGATGCTGTGAAGGTGACTCTCTGAATACGGATCCTGTAAACACTATTGTAAATATAAACAAATGCCATGTTTTCATGGCAAACTCAGGGATCAGGTCAAGCAATATACAGGGTGTTTATCCTCATCTGCTTTGAGAGCTAACATTAGCTAAAGACAGTGTCTTGCTTGTATGGCAATGCAAGGAATAAAAGCCACACAAAGGCCAACTGCAACTTACTTAATTGTAAGGTTTTTGACAGCATCACGGGAACGATAGGCAGCCTCTCCGGTGTCGGTGCTCCAGCCGTCTGCCATGATGTAACGTTAGGAACTTTATTAATGGCTAACTAACTAGCTAGGTTAGCAACATACACACACGCGCGCTATGTATACAGCAGCAGGCATTTAGCCAATTTTGTAGCTAGTACTTTTCACAAGCGTCTGCTCGTTGCATGGTAACAACAGCCTGCCTGCCTGGTTGGGTTTCTGGCGAACAATCCAACTATTTACCGGTTCACTACCACCACCTACCGTGGGATACATTCCAGAGCAGCAGAATAAACCCCCCCACTGATAACAGGTAAGAAAATATCAGTACAATAATATTCCCTTGCTGTAAAAAGTTTAAGAACCCCTGATGTAATTAATTAAGACAAAAATCTGTCTGACACAAATAATTGCAATTTAAAAAGCTTTATTGGAAATGCACGTTTCAAACAGCACAATTCAAGTACAGATAAGTGTAGCTACATCAGATACATGCTAATTTAGTTTAAATGTGATGCAGTCCTCCAGTCCCAGTTCATTTGCACTCTTTTGACATGCTTCAGACCAGATGCATGCTCCACTTCAGTGTACAATGGTTCTGAATTTGCATATCACTGTGTTTGAAGCTTTTACGTTCTGCATCTCTCATCTGAAGCCATATCCTCCAGGGTCTAAACAGGTGTAGATTTCCATCTCTGTGTGGGAGACCAGATATTGCAAGGAGACCAGTAAGGGGCCCTCACCTCTTCCCTTTGGCCAAAGGAGACCTAAGACCCCAATACCAGTGACACTGCCCCTAAGGTTGGTGCAATCCTTTGGAGGAGACTGTGGAGACAGAGGTCTTATCTCTCAGTGGTTCCTAAAGATGTCGTGGCACTTATGGCATGAGTAGAGGTGTTGACCCTGCTTCTCCTGGCTATATTTCCAAGCCTAAACATGTAAATCCAACTCATTATCATAGGCTGTATGGGGATCCATATCTTTTTTTGTGTGTTAATAATGCTGCATGTCTCAAAATATAAGAATGAGACCAATATATGTATTTTGCTAATCATAGTTCCTGTCTCTGAAATTACATTTGTGTGTGTGTGTGTGTGTGTGTGTGTGTGTGTGTGTGTGTGTGTGTGTGTGTGTGTGTGTGTGTGTGTGTGTGTGTGTGTGTGTGTGTGTTAGAAACAGTAGTTGGCCATTATTTCTTTGAACATCTCAGTTTGGGCAGCAGCCACTGAAGAAACCTGTCAATCAAAAACCACAGGAGAATAAATAGTATTATAAACTGGGTTGTTCGAACCCTGAATGCTGATTGGCTGAAAGCCATGGTATATTTAAGCAATAAGCCATGAGGGGGTGTGGTATATGGCCAATATACCACAGCTAAGGGCTGTTCTTAAACACAACACAACACGGAGTGCCTGGATACAGCCCTTAGCCGTGGTATATTGGCCATATACCACAAACCCCCAAGGTTTCTTATTGCTATTATGAACGGGTTAAGAACGTAATTAGAGCAGTAAAATGAAATGCTTTGTCAAACCTGTGGTACACGGTCTGATATACCACGGCTGTCAGCCAATCAGCATTCAGGGCTCGAACCACCCAGTTTATAACAGACCGTATACCACGAGTATGACAAAACATTTATTTTTACTGCTCTTATTACGTTGGTAACCAGTTATTAATAGCAATAAGGCACCTCGGGGCTTTGTGGTATATGGCCAATATACCACGGCTAAGGGCTGTATCCAGGCACTCCGTATTGCGTCGTGCTAAAGAACAGCCCTTAGCCGTGATATATTGGCCATATACCACACCTCCTCGTGCCTTATTGCTTAAGTTTGCACTTACACATCAGATAGCTGCTCTTTCTCTTTTACCTCATTCTATTTCTCTAGTCTAGTATTCCATGGTTATGTCCCACTTCTCCCTCTATTTCCTCACCTCTTCCTCAGACTCTTCTTGTCCTCCTCCTTACTTTCTCCAACATTTCCCATCTGTTGTATCTTACTGGCCTTCTCTTGTTTTACTACTTTTTTGGCCTTGCCCCTCTTTTTCTTATTGACCTTCCCTTCCTGAATATTTTGGACAAGGAGATAAAGTAATGTAAGTTTATGGGTTTTCTCTTCTCTTGAGCTATACTATACTATAGAAGGACTTATGCTATACTATAGAAGGACTTACGGCCAATATTCCCTTCTTATATTTCCTCTCACCTGTGGGGCCACTCCGGCCATTTCCTGGAGCACCTTCCTGCCGGTCTCGCTCAGGTTGGTGATGGGAGCCAGGCGAGGGCTGTGGCGGTATGGGAAGTTCTCTGTTCGGGGCGGAGCGATAATGACAGGGCTGAGAGGAGTCAGAGGCCTTGGGACATTTACTGGGTAGGGAGAGCCTACAGCAGAGGGCAGGGCCCGTAGGGCTTCAGCCTGGGTCCGGTGTGCTGAGGTCACAAGAGGAGAGAGGCCATTCTTGACAGATACAGGACCTGAGACCTTCCCTGGGCTCTGTCGGACCAGAAAGTAAAGTAACATATAGGAAAGTGCTATCTTCAACACAATCTGTAGAAATACTTTCTAACTACTCTATACACATTGCAGATACATGACTACACTCAATAAGTAATTACCTGCATCATTTCCAATCCCCCATGTATATATAAAAAAATATATATATATGCAGAACTTACCAGGAAGTCTGACTCATCGAAGGAGTGGAGAGACAGATCATCATCCTCGTCCATATCCCTCACGTCAAGCTTTGTCCCCTTTCCATTCTCAACTTTCAGAGGTGGTGTCCTCCTTTCATGACCCTCATCATCACACTGTGTATCAGAGTCAACTAGTCAGAGACCATCCTCCTCACAGTGATGTCACTCAACAAAGCCATGGACGGTAGGGTACAACTCTTACCTCCGATTCACAGTCAGTGAAGGAGTAGATGGAAAAGTCATCAGAACTGGAGGATGAGATCACGTCATCATTTTTTCTCTCTATCAGCCGAGTCACCCTTCCAGACTGAGTAAGCAGAGAAAGGCATGTACTCATGGCAGCCATAGAATACACTGGCATTGATCCTCAAGGAAATGTAGAATACGTAGGCAATCCAACATGGTTGAACAAGTACTGAGCAATACATGGGTAACTGAAAATGCAATAAATGCAACTCCCATAACATTAGGGGTGGGGCTAAAGACCTTCCATAGTATAGGATTCTTTAGCATCTCAAATGGATGATTGTCAATTCAACCAACCCAACCAAAATGGCCATATGAATCAACAGATTGATCTATCTGTTGTGTCTCTATGGGAACAGCAGAGATGTCTGACCTGGCTGAGAGGCTCTGGATTGACGCTCCATCCATCCCCAGATGTTTGGTCCTGCCCATAGCTCACAATGATTGGCTGTTAACAGTAAAGAATGAATTCAACATTGCTTTGCTCATTTTGGCCTTGAATTGTGTATCAATAAATAATATAAGTACTGTTATGTGGTTGAATTTGAATGTAACTTACAGGCCTTTTGTGGATCTGAGGGGTCTGCACTGAAGTAGACTGTCAAGACAGCATTCAATGAGGATAGATAGGGATATCTGCATTTGCTTTAATTCTGATAACTGCAGTTTGTACATGCAGAATGCATAACTAATGTGTATGTGTTTTTGTTTCAGGTCAGATATGACTTACAGGCTTTGGCCTTCTGTGCACCTTGCCGGTTGGCCACAACACGGAATCAGGGCTGTTCACCCTCACTGGTTTCAACTGTCAACACTCAATTTAAAATGTGATAATATAACAAAAACAGGACAAAACAAACAAATATTTGATATTTACCACATAAGGGCGGCGTCTTAAAGCTCTTTTGATTCTCTCATCAATACAATCCATCTTGCTTTCTGAGGGAAACATTTCCATCGAATAGATTGACACAAAACACATCCTGACACATACACACACTATACCATGTATATACACTACCGGTCAAAAGTTTCTCAGCTACTCATTCAAGGGTGTTTATTTTTACTATTTTCTACATTGTAGAATAACCTCCGCCTTTGTGCAAGGAGGAGCACTGCCAGAGCCCTGCAAAATGACCTCCAGCAAGCCAGAAATGTCCGCAAGTCTCACAAAATCATTTTAGACCCAAGCCACCCCCTGTACCCGGACTTTGAACTACTCCCCTTTGGGCACTGGTATAGGGGACCCCTCTGCAAGAAAAACAACTAGACAATCATTTGTGCCAGGTGTGATATCCCTCCTAAATAGCTCGGGCTGATGTTCCTATCGAATCAGTAAGGCCAGCAGGCTAGTCATTTTTTTATTAATGTTTCATTGGTATGTTAACTGTTATGAAAGTTGTATTGTAAATTTTGTTTTGTATTTAAACGCCACTTTAAACGTGTACAAGACACTGCAACAACATTTCCCCATGGGGACAATAAAGTCATTAAGTAAATAGTCTCTGCCTTAATCTTTGAATCAAATTTTCCACAACTGTGGTTCAGAGGTTCAAGAGTTTTACTCCTGAGTTGAGGCTAACGAGTGACTGTTGTAACGTTATCTGGCTTGCTACAACTTGTAGCTAATGTTAATGACGTAACAGATGGTGCCAGCAGGTTACAGCAGCAAGCTAGAGCACAACACATCAATGCCGCTGATGTCTGTCAACCCGTTAATCTGAGAAGAGTGTGGCCACTGTTTGCTTCCTCATGTTTCAGCTGCTCCCGAATAGCACAGGGGTGTTGTACACAATCCTGGGGCTGGTACTGTTTGTTGCATCTGCCCAGAATCAAGTGGAGGGGTTAGTTCCTGTATCCCTCTCCCTTATGCGTATGGCCACAGTGTACTTACTTATGGTTAAGAGTTTCCTTTTTGGGGTCAGCGTACCCATGTTAGCCCTGCCCTGGCTGTTTCTGCTCATCATAACATTTTTGGTCCCACACACTGTCTTACTCTGCAACGTCATCATCACAGGGCAGGTTCTGTATCCTTACTCTAATCCTTACTCCAAATAACTGATGCACTGTGCGGTTGCCAGTTTCCTCCAACACATTGGTGTGGCTGGCTTCTGTGTGAAGAAGCAGTGTGGCTTGGCAGGGTTGTGTTTTAGAGGACGCATGGCTCTCGACCTTTGCCTTTTCCAAGTTCGTAGGGGAGTTGCAGCGATGGGAAAAGACTAACTACCAATTGGATATCACGAAAAATGAATAAAAGTATCAAACCATTTTTATAATAATTGGTCGTTGTGCACAGTAAAGAGACGCCATTAATTACTACCTAGACTAAGTATAGCGAATCAATGATTATTATTTCTTTACTACTGCATGTTTTCAAGTTACACTGTTTATATACAAATAGCTATTTTGCATAAACAACTGGATCAAGTGGTAAAAGTCATGTAACAGGTCATGATGGAACACGTTATTCGATATCAGTAATGTAAGAGAAAAAGTTCAAAGGCAGACAAATGAAAACATGAACCCTGCCATATCACTACAATAGTTTAGGGGTTTCTCTATTAAAAGAAACACCAAAAGGACTGCTGAACATCACCCTTATATCATCCACTTCATTCCATTTCATACAGTTAATGTTCAGCAGAACCTCAAGTTGAAGTAAATATTTTGTATTGGACCTCCAACCATCAGCATAGAAAGTAGTAGGTGCCAGGTGCATCGGGTTCATTGTGTCAAGAACTGCAACGCTACTGAGTTTTTAACGCTCAACAGTTTCCCGTGTGTATCAAAAATGGTCCACCACCCAAAGGACATCCAGATAACTTGACTACTGTTGGAAGCATTTGAGACAACATCTCTGTGGAACGCTTTCAACACCTTGTAGAGTCCATACCTGACGAATTGAGGCTGTTCTTAATATCGGGGAGGTGTTCCTAATGTTTTGTATACTACACACCAGAGGTAGTGATTATCAGAACACACATAAATGACAGTTAATAGACGTATTCATGTTGTACTGAAAGTGGACATACAACCAACACATATTGCATTGTCTATTTGCTGTGGTAGTGTCAATTTAAACATAACTAGTTGGCACTAAGCCTTAAAGTCAGAGAGCGTGAAAAGAAAAACACCAGGACACTTTTACAGTTGACCACCACTTAATCTAAGACCTATTCTTTAATGAACCGATGAAGAACAAGGCTCAATTACTAAATAGTTACTGCAATTTAAATGTACGAATTTAACAATACATGGTGCAATATGAATGTGCTACAAGTATGTATATTTTACTCTAATCTTACTCTTCTCTGTATTTACACAACTTTTCTAGGGCATCTGAATAGGCAGCCATGTTGAATTTTGTAAATACAGTCATGGCCAAAAGTTTTGTGAATGACACAAATATTAATTTTCACAAAGTCTGCTGCCTCAGTTTGTATGATGGCAATTTGCATATACTCCAGAATGTTATGAAGAGTGATCAGATGAAATAAAGTCCCTCTTTGCCATGCAAATGAACTGAATCCACAAAAGGACCAGCTGACATCATGTCAGTGATTCTCTCGTTAACACAGGTGTGAGTGTTGACGAGGACAAGGCTGGAGATCACTCTATCATGCTGATTGAGTTCGAATAACAGACTGGAAGCTTCATAAGGAGGGTGGTGCTTGGAATCATTGTTCTTCCTCTGTCAGCCATGGTTACCTGCAAGGAAACACGTGCCGTCATCATTGCTTTGAACAAAAAGGGCTTCACAGGCAAGGATATTGCTGCCAGTAAGATTGCACCTAAATCAACCATTTATCGGATCATCAAGAACTTCAAGGAGAGCGGTTCAATTGTTGTGGAGAAGGCTTCAGGGCGCCCAAGAAAGTCCAGCAAGAAGCAGGACCGTCTCCTGAAGTTGATTCAGCTGCGGGATCGGGGCATCACCAATCTCGAGCTTGCTCAGGAATGGCAGCAGGCAGGTGTGAGTGCATCTGCACGCACAGTGAGGAGAAGACTTTTGGAGGATGGCCTGTTGTCAAGAAGGGCAGCAAAGAAGCCACTTCTCTCCAGGAAAAACATCAGGGACAGACTGATATTCTGCAAAAGGTACAGGGATTGGACTGCTGAGGACAGGGGTAAAGTCATTTTCTCTGATGAATCCTCTTCCAGATTGTTTGGGGCATCCGGAAAAAAGCTTGTCCGGAGAAGACAAGGTGAGCGCTACCATCAGTCCTGTGTCATGCCAACAGTAAAGCATCCTGAGACTATTCATGTGGGGTTGCTTCTCAGCCAAGCTAGTGGGCTCACTCACAATTTTGCCTTAGAACACAGCCATGAATAAAGAATGGTACCAACACATCCTCCGAGAGCAACTTCTCCCAACCACCCAGGAACAGTTTGGTGACGAACAATGCCTTTTCCAGCATGATGGAGCACCTTGCCATGAGGCAAAAGTGATGACTGAGTTGCTCGGGGAACAAAACATCGATATTTTGGGTCCATGGCCAGGAAACTCCCCAGACCTTAATCCCATTGAGAACTTGTGGTCAATCCTCAAGATGCGGGTGGACAAACAAAACCCCACAATTTCTGACAAACTCCAAGCATTGATTATGCAAGAATGGGCTGCCATCAGTCAGGATGTGGCCCAGAAGTTAATTGACAGCATGCCAGGGTGGATTGCAGAGGTCTTGAAAAAGAAGGGTCAACACTGAAAATATTGACTCTGCATCAACTTCATGTAATTGTCAATAAAAGCCTTTGACACTTATTAAATGCTTGAATTATACTTCAGTATTCCATAGTAACATCTGACAAAAATATCTAAAGACACTGAAGCAGCAAACTTTGTGGAAATTAATATTTGTGTCATTCTCAAAACTTTTGGCCACGACTGTACATTTACAGACTTCCAATATAGAATGCTTTCAATGCCTTACATTTGAAATGAGTTAATATACAAGATAAAACGTCTTCTGGGGATCTTAAACAGCATGATACATGTCTTTACGAAATATTTAATTTCATAATCACCTCTGTTTTTTCCTAGTTTCACTTACAGTAGTACTTTCGAGTTTGCGAATGTACAATTAGCCCCATAATTCAATTTGCGATGTTGATCCGCTAAGCAAAGTCAGCTTAGCGGACTTTAATATGGGCAATTCAAGATACAAGTGTAAGTAGAAACAAATGTAAATTAAAAAAAAACTCCTAATCCCCAAAATGGAAGAATTAAACAATATTTATCTTTTTGAGAATATGGGCATGGTCCGTGGACACTTAAGGGACAGTCATGTCGAGTGTGTTTCATTTGGTGATCTCATGAAGGACAGGAAACACACACAACTGTATCTCTTAAAGTGTACATTTCCCAGCTGTCAGTTTTACATCTGACTGTTGTATAAGATGAATGAATAAGTATAAAAATACTTTTGAAAAGCTAACAATGAGATTTAGTCTTCTAAATCAGAATTGGTTGTTTTATGTAACTTATGCACAGTCAGTAGCCACGTCCAGTTGAGCACAAACATGATGAGACAGCCCCTTTTCTACCCAAGTATAAAATCCCCAGTGACGCAATTCACACCAGACCACGGTGTAAGCTAAGGTTGCAAATGGTAGCGTTGGTTACACTGCTAAAAATGGTTAAACTCTAAAACATTGCCACAGAAGGAGCAGATCTTATATGAGGCCTTTTCAGTCTGCAGCTGGAAATGTATGTAGCCTAGGACAAAGAATACCGACAACCGCCGAAACATCTATTCTATGTGACGACATGGGTATGCCTGAGGTATCCACTAGGGACGCAATCAGAGACTTTTCTGTCGACTCCCTCCAGCATATAAACCGGCGACAACAGAGAGAGACAACAACATGTTAAGTAACCCATGTATGAACTAATTGTGAGTGTGTTTTATGTAATTCTCTGATTGATTAAGTTAGTTGGTAAATAAATAATTAAGCCAATTTATATTTTGCTGATTCATGATTCTATGCTAGGGTTGGTGCAGATATCCAAGAGTTTGCAACATTCAGTAATGACACTGAAGAGGTAATAAAATTCCTTAATAAGAGACTGTTTTGATAAGATATGAAAATATCTGGGGAGTTATATTTGGGAAATTGACACTCTATAAACAACATTTGTCCGTGGTGCCCCAACTTCCTCGTTAAAGTTACATAATTAGTTTAATTGCGTAATTAAATTACACATGGAGAATTGATTTGATCATTTTTATGATAGTCAACAACACGAAAGCATATAACTTTCCCTGACATCACACGTATACATTGTAATTTTCGATTTGCCTGAAATAGTAGGATGGCTAACATTTGATGTCTGCAAAGGTGTTGTCTTCTAGCCAAGATATGAAATGCAATCATAATTGACTGTAGTGCATATAAGGCACACACAACAGTTCCATGATGACTGAAAACACAACCGTGGGATGAACAAGTGACACATTTCTGGGCGGTCCATTTAAAATTAAATAATTCTTCCCTCGCCCCTTGCCCTATAAGTGTCAACTCATCAGACGTCATCACTTTTCTGCTCTTTTGCACACCAGTATCTCTACTTGCACATCACAATCTGCTCATCTATCACTTCAGTTGTCGCGTTCGTCGTCCTCCTCATCTGAGGATGAGTAGTAAGAAGGATCGGAGGACCAATGCGCAGCGTGATATGAATACATCGTTACTTTTATTAACGAATAACACTGAATAACCTTACAAAACAATAAACGGACAAACCAACAAAAATGCAACAGTCCCGTATGGTGACATAAAAAGACACAGAAACAGGAACAATCACCCACAACCCACAATACAAAACAGGCTACCTAAATATGGTTCCCAATCAGAGACAACGACTAACACCTGCCTCTGATTGAGAACCATATCAGGCCAAACACATAGAAATAGACAAACTAGACATACAACATAGAATGCCCACTCAGATAACACCCTGACCAAACAAAACATAGAAACATACAAAGCAAACTATGGTCAGGGCGTGACATCAGTGTTAATTTGCTAAATTGTAATTACTTCGCTACTATGGCCTATTTATTGCCTTACCTCCTCACGCCATTTGCACACACTGTATATAGACTTTCTTTTGTTTCTATTGTGTTATTGACTGTACGCCTGTTTATTCAAAGTTAAATCTAGAATTGGCTTACTACTTCGCAAAAAAGCACATCCTGTCACGACTTCCGCCGAAGTTGACTCCCCTGCCTGTTCCGGCGGTGCTCGGCGGTCGTCGTCACCGTCCTACTAGCCGCCACCGATCCCTTTTTCGTTTGTCTGTTCGTTTTGTCTTATTAGTTGCACCTGTTGTTTTTGTTTCTTTATGAGCTTCCCTATAATTAGGAGTTTGACCCGCCCTTGTTTTGTGCGGGATTGTTTTTGTTACGTGTGTGTATGTTGGGTGTTTGGCAAGTGTTTTCACTGCGCCCTGGATTTTCGGGCTTATTCAGTTTGTTGTTAAAAGTAAAAATAAGGAATATTTTTCCCAAGCGGCTCTCTCTCTCTGCGTCTGGTTCTTTCGCCCACCTAGTCCCGCATGACAGAATCCCGCACCACTACAATGGAACCAGCAGGAGCAGCCGCGTCTCCTCTCCCATCGATGGAGGAAAGGGTCCTCCATCACACCAGTGTTCTCCACAGAATTGGATCGGCTATGGACCAAATGATGGAGAGGATGGATCGATGGGAGAGGAGTGGCCTTCCCACCTCATCTCCAGCACCCCCTCCTCCAACACCTCCTGTTCCTGTTACAGCATCTGGCTCCGGGGCTCTTCGGCTGGCGCTCCCACGGGAGTATGATGGAACGGCGGCCGGGTGTCAGGGGTTTCTTCTCCAGCTGGAGCTTTACCTGGCGACCGTTCGTCCTACTCCCTCCGGAGAGGAGAGCGTGAGCGCCCTCGTCTCCTGTTTGACTGGACGAGCTCTTGAATGGGCCAACGCAGTGTGGAATGGCCCAGACTCGGCGAGGGATCATTACCCTGAGTTCACCCGCCGATTCCGAGCTGTGTTTGACCACCCACCAGAGGGTCGTGCGGCGGGTGAACGGCTGTTCCACCTGCGTCAGGAGACGAGGAGCGTACAGGACTTTGCCCTGGAGTTCAGGACCTTGGCTGCAGGAGCAGGGTGGAACGACAGGGCCTTAATAGACCATTTTCGATGTAGCCTTAGGGAGGACGTCCGCAGGGGGCTAGCGTGTCGGGACACCACACTCACGCTGGACGAACTTATTGACATGGCCATCCGTCTCGACAACCTGCTGGCTGCCCGCGGACGTTCGGAACAGGTCCTGTCGTTTCCACATCCCAGCCCTCCTGCTCCTATCCCTATGGAGTTAGGGGGGGCAGCATCAAGGGTGACCGGAGGAGGAGTGTCCTCCTGCACCAGTTGTGGTCGGCGAGGGCACACGGCCGACCGGTGCTGGAGGAACTCTTCTGGGAGTCGGGAGGGCAGGCGGAACACTACTCGATCACCCCAGGTGAGTCAGCACCAGACTTACACAGAGCTTCCTGTCAGTCATATGTATGTGTTAACCTATTTCCCCGGGTTTTCTCCCTCTCTACAGCATAAGGCGCTAGTCGATTCAGGCGCAGCTGGGAATTTCATTGATTGGGGGCTCGCATAAAGGCTAGGGATTCCCTTGTGTCGTTAGACCTACCTTTCCCCGTGCACTCAGATAGCCGACCATTAGGGTCAGGAATGGTCAGGGAGGCCACGGTACCACTGGACATGGTAACGCAGGGTAGTCATAAGGAGCAGATTAGTCTGTTCCTTATCGACTCACCTTCGTTTCCAGTGGTGTTGGGAATTCCCTGGCTAGCTCAGGACAACCCGGTGATTTCCTGGCAACAGGGGGCTCTTAAGGGGTGGTCAGAGGAATGTTCAGGCAGGTGTATAGGAGTTGCCGTTGGTGCGACTACGGTGGAGAGTCCAGACCAGGTTTCCACCGTGCGCATTCCCTCTGAATATGCCGATTTGACTATCGCCTTCAGTAAAAAGAAGGCGACCCAACTACCACCCCATCAACGAGGGGACTGCGCGATAAACCTCCTGGAGAACGCTGCACTTCCTAGGAGTCACGTGTATCCTTTGTCCCAGGAGGAGACAGCGGCTATGGAGACATATGTTACTGAATCACTGGGACAGGGATACATTCGGCCCTCCGCATCACCTGTCTCCTCGAGCTTCTTTTTTGTGAAGAAGAAGGATGGCGGTTTACGCCCGTGCATTGATTATCGAGGTCTAAATTCCATCACAGTGGGGTTTAGTTACCCACTACCTCTCATCGCTACGGCGGTGGAATCATTTCACGGGGCACGCTTCTTCACAAAATTGGACCTGAGGAGTGCGTATAATCTGGTGCGTATCCGGGGAGGAGATGAGTGGAAAACCGCATTTAGTACTACATCTGGCCATTATGAGTACCGCGTCATGCCATATGGGTTGAAAAATGCTCCAGCTGTCTTTCAATCCTTCGTAGATGAGATTCTCCGAGACCTGCTCGGGCAGGGAGTGGTAGTGTACATTGATGACATCTTGATCTACTCTGCCACCCGCGCGGCGCATGTGTCTCTGGTGCGTAAGGTACTTGGGCGACTGCTGGAGCATGACCTGTATTGCAAGGCGGAGAAATGTGAGTTCTTCAAACAGGCCGTTTCCTTCCTGGGTTATCGTATTTCCACCTACGGGGTGGTGATGGAGGATGACCGCGTTACAGCCGTGCGTAATTGGCCGACTCCGACCACGGTGAAAGAGGTGCAGCGGTTTTTAGGGTTTGCCAATTACTACAGGAGGTTTATCCGGGGTTTTGGTCAGGTGGCTGCTCCCATTACCTCACTGCTGAAGGGAGGACCGGTGCGCTTGCGTTGGTCAGCAGAGGCGGACAGAGCTTTCAGTCGTCTGAAGGAGCTGTTTACCAATGCGCCCGTGTTGGCGCATCCGGACCCCTCTTTAGCGTTCATAGTGGAGGTGGACGCGTCCGAGGCGGGGGTCGGGGCCGTGCTGTCCCAGCGCTCGGGCGAACCACCCAAGCTCCGCCCTTGTGCCTTCTTTTCGAGGAAGCTCGGTCCGGCGGAGCGAAACTATGATGTGGGGGACCGGGAGTTGTTAGCTGTAGTCAAGGCTCTGAAGGTGTGGAGACATTGGCTTGAGGGTGCGAAACACCCTTTTCTTATCTGGACTGACCATCGTAATCTCGAGTACATCCGGGAAGCGAGGAGACTAAATCCGCGTCAGGCTAGATGGGCCATGTTTTTCACCAGGTTTCAGTTCACCATCTCGTACCGACCAGGCTCCCAAAACACCAAGGCCGACGCGCTGTCCCGTCTCTATGATACCGAGGAGCGGTCCGTTGAGCCAACTCCCATCATTCCACCTTCATGTCTCGTGGCACCGGTGGTATGGGAGGTGGACGCGGAGATAGAGAGAGCCTCACGGTTAGAGCAGACCCCTCCTAACTGTCCAGCGGGGGTTCAGTACGTGCCGGGAGGGGTCCGGGATAAGCTAATCCGTTGGGCTCATACTCCCCCCTCCTCGGGTCATCCGGGCATCGAGAGGACAGTGCGGAGTCTTAGAGGGAGATACTGGTGGCCCACGTTGGCTAAGGACGTGAGATTTTATGTCTCCTCCTGCTCGGTGTGCGCTCAGAGCAAGGCTCCTCGGCACTTGCCTAGAGGGAAGTTACAGCCCCTCCCCGTTCCACAACGGCCGTGGACACATTTATCTGTGGACTTTCTTACCGATCTTCCCCCGTCCCAGGGAAGTACTACGATTTTGGTCGTTGTGGATCGGTTTTCTAAGTCCTGCCGTCTCATCCCGTTGCCCGGTCTCCCTACGGCCCTGCAGACTGCGGAAGCCTTGTTTACCCATGTCTTCCGGCACTATGGGGTGCCTGAGGACATCGTTTCTGATCGGGGCCCCCAATTCACGTCCAGAGTTTGGAGGGCGTTTATGGAAAGACTGGGGGTCTCGGTCAGCTTGACCTCGGGTTTTCACCCCGAGAGTAATGGGCAGGTGGAGCGCGTAAACCAGGATGTGGGCAGGTTTCTGCGGTCATATTGCCGGGACCGGCCTGGTGAGTGGGCGAGGTATGTTCCTTGGGCTGAGCTCGCTCAGAACTCCCTCCGCCACTCCTCAACGAACATGTCCCCGTTTGAGTGTGTGTTAGGTTACCAGCCGGTCCTGGCCCCATGGCACCAGAGTCAGACCGAGGCTCCTGCGATAGAGGAATGGGTACAGTGCTCCAAGGACACCTGGAAAGCCGTCCAGGAATCGCTAAAGTTAGCAGGACAACGGCAGAAGAGGAGCGCTGACCAGCACCGCAGTGAGGCCCCCGTGTTCACACCGGCGGACAGGGTCTGGCTCTCGACCCGAAACCTGCCTCTCCGCCTGCCCTGTCGGAAGCTGGGGCCGCAGTGTGTGGGGCCGTTTAAAGTCCTGAGGAGAATAAACGAGGTGTGTTATAGGTTACAACTCCCTAGGTATTACCGTATTAACCCCTCGTTTCATGTGTCTCTCCTCAGGCCGGTGGTGGCTGGTCCCCTGCAAGAAGGTGAGGTGCCTGAGGGCCCTCCACCCCCTCTGGAGATCGAGGGGTCCCCGGCGAACACAGTACGTGCCATTCTGGACTCGAGACGCCGGGTGAGGGGCCTACAGTACCTCGTGGACTGGGAGGGGTACGGTCCGGAGGAGAGATGCTGGGTTCCGGTGGGGGACATTTTAGATCCTACTCTACTGAGAGACTTCCACCGCCTCCACCCGGATCGCCCGGCACCTCGCCCTCCGGGTCGTCCTCGAGGCCGGTGGCGGCGCGCTGCGGGAGCCGTGCGTCAGGAGGGGGGTACTGTCACGACTTCCGCCGAAGTTGACTCCTGCCTGTTCGGGCGGTGCTCGGCGGTCGTCGTCACCGTCCTACTAGCCGCCACCGATCCCTTTTTCGTTTGTCTGTTCGTTTTAATTAAAACGCTACTAGCACGTACCCGCTAACTAGCTAGCCATTTCACATCCGTTACACTTGCACCCCATTATTTCTATCTCCACTTTGCACATTCTTCCACTGCAAATCTACTATTCCAGTGTTTTACTTGCTATATTGTATTTACTTCGCCATCATGGCCTTTTTTCCCCCTTTACCTCCCTTATCTCACCTCATTTGCTCACATTGTATATAGACTTATTTTTCTACTGTATTATTGACTGTATGTTTGTTTTACTCCATGCGTAACTCTGTGTTGTTGTATGTGTCGAACTGCTTTGCTTTATCTTGGCCAGGTCGCAATTGTAAATGAGAACTTGTTTTCAACTTGCCTACCTGGTTAAATAAAGGTGAAATATATATATATATTTTTTATCCATGTCTAACTCTGTGTTGTTGTATGTGTCGAACTGCTTTGCTTTATCTTGGCCAGGTCACAGTTTTAAATGAGAACTTGTTCTTAACTAGCTTACCTGGTTAAATTAAGGTGAAAAACTGTTGTTGTTTTTTAAAATCAGAAGTGTCCACTTTATTTGAGGGCTGAGAGGAGAAGGTGTGTATTTTAAGTGTTTGGAATGCAGCCCTAGTGTGTTGTATTGGGGTTGTGCCACAGAGCATTATGGGGGTTCTATGTGGTGAGAAATTTAGTGACGTTGGATATAGATTAAAAGTGAAGAATGATGGTTGAGCTTTTTTTTGTCATTATTCAATTCAAATTCGTTTTTTCAAATTACAGGAGAGCGAGGAGGTATATTACAAATAGTTTTCTTGGTTTTAGAACTTTATTTTTGTTTGCAGTTAGCAAGGCAAATTTAAATAAATTACACGAACTCCAGTAGCTAGCGTTACCAGCGCGAGTGTGCATTTATCTCCTCCAGAATGGTAGAATGGCCAAAGCTGTCGAAAATGTTGTGGATTTTTTGGGTTGAAGAACCATTTTCATTCTCTGGGGTACACGGAAAAGGTGCGAATTAAAAGCGAGGGTCGACCTCTGCTTGAGATCAGTTTCATGAAGAAGGTGAGGGCGTTCAATACTAACAGGTATCAAAAGTATAACATCACGTTCGTTATTGAGCTACAACCAGTGAGAAGATGATACCACCAGTCCGGCTCCAAACGGGCCTTTTTCTTGTGACGTATTGTGCGCAGTCATAAAGCTGTGACCTAAAATGACGTAACCATGCATTCATTCACTACATAAACTGTTCAGATTGATTTCATCTGTACAATAGTCTTCTTCACTCAGGTTGTTGCAGGTAATCTTTGGCGTTTTGGGGCACCTCCTTCCCAACATAAATATACACATATAGGGAATAGGGTGCCATTTGGGATGCCATCTTTGTGTGTGTGTCTGTGTGTGAGTCAGGATGTGTTTTGTGTCGATTAATTGATGTAAATGTTTCCCTCAGAAAGAAAGATGGATCGGAATGATGAGAGAATAAAAAGAGCTTTAAGACGCCGCCCTTATGTGGTAAATATAAAATATTTGTTTGTTTTGTCCTGTTTTTGTTATATTATCACATTTTAAATTGAGTGTTGTGTTGACAGTTGAAACCAGTGAGGGTGAACAGCCCTGATTCCGTGTTGTGGCCAACCGGCAAGGTGCACAGAAGGCCAAAGCCTGTAAGTCATATCTGACCTGAAACAAAAACACATACACATTAGTTATGCATTCTGCATGTACAAACTGCAGTTATCAGAATTAAAGCAAATGCATATATCCCTATCTATCCTCATTGAATGCTGTCTTGACAGTCTACTTCAGTGCAGACCCCTCAGATCCACAAAAGGCCTGTAAGTTACATTCAAATTCAACCACATAACAGTACTTATATTATTTATTGATACACAATTCAAGGCCAAAATGAGCAAAGCAGTGTTGAATTCATTCTTTACTGTTAACAGCCAATCATTGTGAGCTATGGGCAGGACCAAACATCTGGGGATGGATGGAGCGTCAATCCAGAGCCTCTCAGCCAGGTCAGACATCTCTGCTGTTCCCATAGAGACACAACAGATAGATCAATCTGTTGATTCATATGGCCATTTTGGTTGGCTTGGTTGAATTGACAATCATCCATTTGAGATGCTAAAAAATCCTATACTATGGAAGGTCTTTAGCCCCACCCCTAATGTTATGGGAGTTGCAATTATTGCATTTTCAGTTACCCATGTATTGCTCACTACTTGTACAACCATGTTGGATTGCCTACGTATTCTACATTTCCTTGAGGGTTAATGCCAGTGTATTCTATGGCTGCCATGAGTACATGCCTTTCTCTGTCTCCTCAGTCTGGAAGGGTGACTCGGCTGATAGAGAGAAAAAATGATGATCTCATCCTCCAGTTCTGATGACTTTTCCATCTACTCCTTCACTGACTGTGAATCGGAGGTAAGAGTTGTACCCTACCGTCCATGGCTTTGTTGAGTGACATCACTGTGAGGAGGATGGTCTCTGACTAGTTTTTATTTATTTATTTATTTTACCGTTATTTTACCAGGTAAGTTGACTGAGAACACGTTCTCATTTGCAGCAACGACCTGGGGAATAGTTACAGGGGAGAGGAGGGGGATGAATGAGCCAATTGTAAACTGGGGATTATTAGGTGACCATGATGTCGTCTCTGACTAGTTGACTCTGATACACAGTGTGATGATGAGGGTCATGAAAGGAGGACACCACCTCTGAAAGTTGAGAATGGAAAGGTGACAAAGCTTGACGTGAGGGATATGGACGAGGATGATGATCTGTCTCTCCACTCCTTCGATGAGTCAGACTTCCTGGTAAGTTCTGCATATATCTTTTTTTTATATATATGTACATGGGGGATTGGAGATGATGCAGGTAATTACTTATTGAGTGTAGTCATGTATATGCAATGTGTATAGAGTAGTTAGAAAGTATTTCTACAGATTGTGTTGAAGATAGTACTTTCCTATATGTTACTTTACTTTCTGGTCCGACAGAGCCCAGGGAAGGTCTCAGGTCCTGTATCTGTCAAGAATGGCCTCTCTCCTCTTGTGACCTCAGCACACCGGACCCTGGCTGAAGCCCTACGGGCCCTGCCCTCTGCTGTAGGCTCTCCCTACCCAGTAAATGTCCCAAGGCCTCTGACTCCTCTCAGCCCTGTCATTATCGCTCTGCCCCGAACAGAGAACTTCCCATACCGCCACAGCCCTCGCCTGGCTCCCATCACCAACCTGAGCGAGACCGGCAGGAAGCTGCTCCAGGAAATGGCTGGAGTAGCCCCACAGGTGAGAGGAAATACAAGAAGGGAATATTGGCCTTAAGTCCTTCTATAGTATAGCATAAGTCCTTCTATAGTATAGTATAGCTCAAGAGAAGAGAAAAAGTAATGTAAGCTTATGGGTTATCTCCTTGTCCAAAATATTCAGGAAGGGAAGGTCAATAAGAAAAAGAAGGACAAGGCCAAAAAAGTAGTAAAACAAGAGAAGGCCAGTAAGATACAACAGATGGGAAATGTTGGAGAAAGTAAGGAGGAGGACAAGAAAGAGGAAAAGAAGAGTCTGAGGAAGAGGTGAGGAAATAGAGGAGGGAGAAGTGGAACATAACCAGGGAATACTAGACTAGAGAGTTAAAGAAATAGAATGAGGTAGCAGAGAAAGAGCAGCTATCTGATGTGTAAGTGCAAACTTAAGCAATAAGGCACGAGGAGGTGTGGTATATGGCCAATATATCACGGCTAAGGGCTGTTCTTTATCACGACGCAACACAGAGTGCCTGGATACAGCCCTTAGCCGTGGTATATTGGCCATATACCACAAACCCCCGAGGTGCCTTATTGCTATTATTAACTGGTTACCGCCATAATTAGAGCAGTAAAAATAAATGTTTTCTCATACTCGTGGTATACGGTCTGTTATAAACTGGGTGGTTCGAGCCCTGAATACTGATTGGCTGACAGCCGTGGTATATCAGACCGTGTACCACAGGTATGACAAAGCATTTAATTTTACTGCTCTAATTACGTTGTTAACCAGTTAATAATAGCAATAAAGCACCTTGGGGGTTTGTGGTATATGGCCAATATACCACGGCTAAGGGCTGTATCCAGGCACTCCGTGTTGTGCATAAGAACAGCCCTTAGCTGTGGTATATTGGCCATATACCACACCCCCTCATGCCTTATTGCTTAAATATACCACGACTTTCAGCCAATCAGCATTCAGGGTTCGAACAACCCGGTTTATAATACTATTTATTCTCCTGTGGTTTTTGATTGACAGGTTTCTTCAGTGGCTGCTGCCCAAACTGAGATGTTCAAAAAAATAATGGCCAACTATTGTTTCTACCACCCACACACACACACACACACACACACACACACACACACACACAGATTTTGAGTATTGGTTACTCCTACAACACACACAAATGTAATTTCAGAGACAGGAACTATGATTAGCAAAATACATATATTGGTCTCATTCTTATCTTTTGAGACATGCAGCTTTATTAACAAATCAAAAATGATATTGATCCCCATACAGCATATGATAATGAGTTGGATTTACATGTTTAGGCTTGGAAATATAGCCAGGAGAAGCAGGGTCAACACCTCTACTCATGCCATAAGTGCCATGACATCTTTAGTAACCACAGAGAGATAAGACCTCTGTCTCCATAGTCTCCTCCAAAGGACTGCACCAACCTTAGGGCAGTGTCACTGGTATTGGGGTCTTAGGTCTCCTTTGGCCAAAGTGAAGAGGTGAGGGCCCCTTACTGGTCTCCGTACAATATCTGGTCTCCCACACAGAGATGGAAATCTAAACCTGTTTAGACCCTGGAGGATATGGCTTCAGATGAGAGATGCAGAACGTAAAAGCTTCAAACACATTGATATGCAAATTCAGAACCATTGTACACTGAAGTGGAGCATGCTACTGGTCTGAAGCATGTCAAAAGAGTGCAAATGAACTGGGACTGGAGGACTGTATCACATTTTAACTAAATTTTAACTAAATTAGCATGTGATCTGATGTATCTCAGCATCTGATGTAGCTACACTTATCTGTACTTGAATTGTGCTGTTTGAAACGTGCATTTCCAATAAAGCTTTTTAAATTGCAATTATTTGTGTCAGACAGATTTTTGTCTTAATTAATTACATTAAACTTTTTACAGCAAGGGAATATTATTGTACTGATATTATCTTACCTGTTATCAGTGGAGGGGGTTTGTTCTGCTGCTCTGGAATGTATCCCACGGTAGGTGGTGGTAGTGAACCGGTAAATAGTTGGATTGCTCGCCAGAAACCCAACCAGGCAGGCAGACTGTTGTTACCATGCAACGAGCAGACGCTTGTGAAAAGTACTAGCTACAAAATTGGCTAAATGCCTGTTGCTGTATACATAGCGCGCGTGTGTGTATGTTGGTAACCTAGCTAGTTAGTTAGCCATTAATAAAGTTCCTAACGTTACATCATGGCAGACGGCTGGAGCACCGACATCGGAGAGGTTGCCTATCGTTCCCGGGATGTTGTCAAAAACCTGACAATTAAGTAAGTTGCAGTTGGCCTTTGTGTGGCTTTTATTCCTTGCATTGCCATACAAGCAAGACACTGTCTTTAGCTAATGTTAGCTCTCAAAGCAGATGATGATAAACACCCAGTATATTGCTTGAGTTGCCTGAGTTTGCCATGAAAACATGGCATTTGTTTATATTTACAATGGTGTTTACAGGATCCGTATTCAGAGAGTCACCTTCACAGCAGCCCTCTCTCAACACCTTCAGCAGCAGGTTTTGACTCAACAGGAGAGGGGAGGCATTGAGCTGGACACCCTCAACTGACAGGCTCAATCAGGTATTAACACTGTTTTGAAACAGAAAGATGTTAGTTGCTTCTTAGTTGAGTAGATGTTATTTTCGTGGTGGCTAGATATGGACCAGAACATCTTGGTTTTGTTTTCAGCCGGAGATGGTGAGGAGGAGTTAGTGGTAGGCAGGCAGGAGAAGCTGTTCAGTCAGGTAGGTCCTCTACCAGTGTCCTTATAACAAATAAGACTTCACTGTTTAGGATAGTTTGATGTTGCATAGTAAGTTGTGTGTGTGTGCGCACGCAATATGAAGTGGTTTTGTTCCAGAGTGAGTCAGTATGCCAGACTCCACTGGAGAGACAATACCACAGAGATGATGGCTCTGGAGCGGGCAGATTGAACTGCAGGATTTTCACCTACACTGATTCTGACTGCTATATCAATTGGGAAGGGGTGGGTTTTTACTGAATCTCCATTTCTGTAATGGTTCTGTAACCACAGATGCTGGGAGAGGGGCAGCAAGTACTGGGTGAGGATTTACTAATAAATAGACATGAAACTAAAGAAGAACAGGGTCTGGACAAGAGAAACAAAACATTATCAATGCAGACACAGGAATGAAACTGAGGAAGTGACAGATATAGGGGAGGCAATCAATGACGTGATGGAGTCCAGGTGAGTCCGATGAAGCGCTGGTTCGTGTAACGATGGTGACAGATGTGTGTAATGATGAGCAGCCTGGAGACCTCGTGCTCCAGAGAGGGGGAGCGGGAGCAGATGTGACAATTTGTCACGCCCTGGCCTTTGTATTCTTTGTTTTCTTTATTATTTTAGTTAGGTCAGGGTGTGACATGGGAAGTTTGTGTGTTTTGTCTAGTTTAGGGTGTGTGTATTGTTTAGGGGGTGTTGTATAGTGTATGGGGTTGTGTTCAGGAGAGAGTTCTAGGAAAGTCTATGGTTGCCTGGTTTGGTTCTCAATCAGATACAGATGTCATTAATTGTCTCTGATTGGGAGCCATATTTAAGGCAGCCATAGGCTTTAGGTGATTGTGGGAGATTGTCTATGTTGAACGTAAGTAGCTTGTGTGTGCACTTTCGTTTGTAGCTTCACGGTTGTTTGTTGTTTTGTATAGTGTTTAAGTGTTTCGTTTCATGTTAATCTTCGTCGTAAAATAAAAGAAGATGTATTCATATCACGCTGCGCCTTGGTCCATTCATTCACCTCAAGACGACCGTGACACAATTTCATTTTTCAAAACAAAGCATTTACCTAATTTCTGTCCCAAAGAAACGTTAGTGTTTTAAAGCTGTTTTTGATATACTCATTACAGGATTCCCAGAGTATGGTGACGCAAGTCAAGTCCAACCCTACCTTCCTGGCACATAGGATGGCCAATGTCAGACACAGACGACATGACAGACACCCAGTGTAGGTCCCTGTTACTCACCAACGTGAATTATTATTAAAGTGAATGTAACTGAAGCAACATGTCACGGCTGTCTTCCTCTTCTTCCTTTGAAGAGGTGTAGCAAGGATCAGACCAATACGCAGTGTGGTAGGTGTCCATATTTTAATATAGAAAACTGAACACAAATACAAAAACAATAAACGTGAACAAACCGAAACAGTCCCGTGTGGCACAAACACTGACACAGGAAACAATCACCCACAAAATACCCAAAGAACATGGCTGCCTAAATATGGTTCCCAATCAGAGACAACGATAAACATCTGCCTCTAATTGAGAACCAATCTAGGCAACCATAGACTTATATAAACACCTATAATGAACACAACCCCATAACTCTACAAAAAAACCCTAGACAGTACAAACACCCTAGACGAGACAAAAACACACAAACCACCCTCGTCACACCCTGACCTAACCAAAATAATAAAGAGAACAAAGATAACTAAGGCCAGGGCGTGACACAACATTGATGTGTGATGTGCTGCTTTGAAGACAAAAAGTGTACCGGTATGTTCACATTACACCATACCCTTGTATGCAAAATATGTTTGTGGTATTCTGTTGGTCTGCAGTGACAGCACCGTGTTACAGGGAACAAAGGGAATTTGTTTTTCTGAAGGGTTTGGTCACAGATCTGCCAGTTCAGATCAAATTCCACATTTTGTTGCCTGCCTCAGGACTCAAACCAGTGACCTTTCAGTTACTGGACTAATTCTCTAACTTATTTTTTTATTTCTCATTTATTTAACCAGGTAGGCTGGTTGACAACAAGTTCTATTTTACAACTGCGACCTGGCATGGGCGTCCTAGGCAAAGTTCCCTTTACACTATCCCATTTGCGTGTCTCATGATCTGGTAATGAGGTAGTCCTGCCTGTAAGTTTAATATCAGTGTCACCCTCAGCTCAGGAGGGCATTACATCTTGGTCTAATGGTCAAGCCACTGGTTTTTCCCATGGGAGGCCCGGGTACAGATCCTGCCCATGAAATATGCACACCTCTCCCAAAGCACAATTCCACTACCACCAATGTAGTGGGTTTTTTTGCAAACAGCAATGGTGTAATGCCCCTTTTGTCTCAAACCCGGGTCTCCCTGCCCGTAGGCAAACAAATATATTTTAGTGAATTCAGGCGTTCGCCCCAAACAGGTTTTGAACCTGGGTCCATCAACTGTCAAGCCAACACCTTAAGTGCTACGCCAAGATGTCCAAACCTTTCGTTGAGGTCGCTCGGTGTTGCATTAAGGTTGCTACATTACGTCCTTCCTTGGGGAGAGCATGCCCCCACACTTCTTTATACCAAGTCTCTCACATGTACATTTACATTACATTTAAGTCATTTAGCAGACGCTCTTATCCAGAGCGACTTACAAATTGGTGCATTCACCTTATGACATCAATCAATCAATCAATTTTATTTTATATAGCCCTTCGTACATCAGATAATATCTCGAAGTGCTGTACAGAAACCCAGCCTAAAACCCCAAACAGCTAGAATGCAGGTGTAGAAGCACGGTGGCTAGGAAAAACTCCCTAGAAAGGCCAAAACCTAGGAAGAAACCTAGAGAGGAACCAGGCTATGAGGGGTGGCCAGTCCTCTTCTGGCTGTGCCGGGTGGAGATTATAACAGAACTATGCCAAGATGTTCAAAAATGTTCATAAGTGACAAGCATGGTCAAATAATAATCATGAATAATTTTCAGTTGGCTTTTCATAGCTGATCATTAAGAGTTGAAAAACAACAGGTCTGGGACAGGTGGCGGTTCCATAACCGCAGGCAGAACAGCTGAAACTGGAATAGCAGCAAGGCCAGGCGGACTGGGGACAGCAAGGAGTCACCACGGGCGGCAGTCCCGACGCATGGTCCTAGGGCCCAGGTCCTCCGAGAGAAAGAAAGAGAGAAGGAGAAAATTAGAGAGAGCCAAGATTTTCAAAATGTTCATAAATGACAAGCATGGTCAAATAATAATCAGGAATAAATCTCAGTTGGCTTTTCATAGCCGATCATTAAGAGTTGAAAACAGCAGGTCTGGGACAGGTAGGGGTTCCATAACCGCAGGCAGAAGAGTTGAAACTGGAATAGCAGCAAGGCCAGGCGGACTGGGGGCAGCAAGGAGTCACCACGGCCGGTAGTCCCAACGTATGGTCCTAGGGCTCAGGTCCTCCGAGAGAAAGAGAGAAGGAGAAAATTAGAGAGAGCCAAGATTTTCAAAATGTTCATAAATGACACGCATGGTCAAATAATAATCAGGAATAAATCTCAGTTGGCTTTTCATAGCCGATCATTAAGAGTTGAAAACAGCAGGTCTGGGACAGGTAGGGGTTTCGTAACCGCAGGCAGAAACAGTTGAAACTGGAATAGCAGCAAGGCCGGGCGGACTGGGGACAGCAAGGTGTCAGCATGCCCGGTAGTCCTGACGTATGGTCCTAGGGCTCAGGTTCTCAGAGAGAAAGAGAGAACGAGAGAATTAGAGAGAGCATACTTAAATTCACACAGGACACTGGATAAGACAGGAGAAGTACTCCAGGTATAACCAACTGACCCTAGCCCCCCGACACATAAACTACTGCAGCATAAATACTGGAGGCTGAGACAGGAGCGGTCAGGAGACACTGTGGCCCCATCCGAAGAAACCCCCGGACAGGGCCAAACAGGAAGGATATAACCCCACCCACTCTGCCAAAGCACAGCCCCCACACCACTAGAGGGATATCCTCAACCACCAACTTACAATCCTGAGACAAGGCCGAGTATAGCCCACAAAGGTCTCCACCACAGCACAACCAAGGGGGGGCGCCAACCCAGACAGGAAGTTCACGTCAGTAACTCAACCCACTCAAGTGACGCACCCCTCCTAGGGACGGCATGAAAGAGCACCAGCAAGCCAGTGACTCAGCCCCAGTAACAGGGTTAGAGGCAGAGAATCCCAGTGGAGAGAGGGGAACCGGCCCTGGAGAGACAGCAAGGGCGGTTCGTTGCTCCAGAGCCTTTCCGTTCACCTTCACACTCCTGGGCCAGACTACACTCAATCATATGACCTACTGAAGAGATAAGTCTTCAGTAAAGACTTAAAGGTTGAGACCGAGTCTGCGTCTCTCACATGGGTAGGCAGACTGTTCCATAAAAATGGAGATCTATAGGAGAAAGCCCTGCCTCCAGCTGTTTGCTTAGAAATTTTAGGGACAATTAGGAGGCCTGCGTCTTGTGACCGTAGCGTACGTGTAGGTATGTACGGCAGGACCAACTCGGAAAGATAGGTAGGAGCAAGCCCATGTAACGCTTTATAGGTTAACAGTAAAACCTTGAAATCAGCCCTTGCCTTAACGGGAAGCCAGTGTAGGGAAGCTAGCACTGGAGTAATATGATCAAATTTCTTGGTTCTAGTCAGGATTCTAGCAGCCGTATTTAGCACTAACTGAAGTTTTTTTAGTGCTTTATCCGGGTAGCCGGAAAGTAGAGCATTGCAGTAGTCTAACCTAGAAGTAACAAATGCATGGATTAATTTTTCTGCATCATTTTTGGACAGAAAATTTCTGATTTTTGCAATGTTACGTAGATGGAAAAAAGCTGTCCTTGAAACAGTCTTGATATGTTCGTCAAAAGAGAGATCAGGGTCAAGAGTAACGCCGAGGTCCTTCACAGTTTTATTTGAGACGACTTTACAACCATCAAAATGAATTGTCAG
>NW_026600777.1:0-48600 GCF_029448725.1 Salvelinus fontinalis | reverse complement strand
GTTAGAAAAGTAGGATGATCGAGCAGCAGTGAGGGCTCTTCGGTACTGCACGGTACTGTCTTTCCAAGCTAGTCGGAAGACTTACAGTTTTGTGTGGCGCCATTTCCGTTCCAATTTCCTGGAAGCTTGCTTCAAAGCTCGGGTATTTTCTGTATACCAGGGAGCTAGTTTCTTATGACAAATGTTTTTCGTTTTTAGGGGTGCAACTGCATCTAGGGTATTGCGCAAGGTTAAATTGAGTTCCTCAGTTAAGTGGTTAACTGATTTTTGTCCTCTGACGTCCTTGGGTAGGCAGAAGGAGTCTGGAAGGGCATCAAGGAATTTTTGTGTTGTCTGAGAATTTATAGCACGACTTTTGATGCTCCTTGGTTGGGGTCTGAGCAGATTATTTGTTGCGATTGCAAACGTAATAAAATGGTGGTCCGATAGTCCAGGATTATGTGGAAAAACATTAAGATCTACAACATTTATTCAATGGGACAAAACTAGGTCCAGAGTATGACTGTGGCAGTGAGTAGGTCCAGAGACATGTTGGACAAAACCCACTGAGTCGATGATGGCTCCGAAAGACTTTTGGAGTGGGTCTGTGGACTTCTCCATGTGAATATTAAAATCACCAAAAATTAGAATATGATCTGCTATGACTACAAGGTCTGATAGGAATTCAGGAAACTCAGAGAGGAACGCTGTATATGGCCCAGGAGGCCTGTAAACAGTAGCTATAAAAAGTGATTGAGTAGGCTGCATAGATTTCATGACTAGAAGCTCAAAAGACGAAAACGCCATTTTTTTTTTTGTAAATTGAAATTTGCTATCGTAGATGTTAGCAACACCTCCGCCTTTGCGGGATGCACGGGGGATATGGTCACTAGTGTAACCAGGAGGTGAGGCCTCATTTAACACAGTAAATTCATCAGGCTTAAGCCATGTTTCAGTCAGGCCTTTAGCCCCTCCAGTGGAACAGCCACTTTACAATAGTGCATCTAAATCTTTTAAGGGGGGGGTCAGAAGGATTACTTTATCCTATCCTAGGTATTCCTTAAAGAGGTGGTGTTTCAGGTGTCTCCGGAAGGTGGTGATTGACTCCGCTGTCCTGGCGTCGTGAGGGAGTTTGTTCCACCATTGGGGTGCCAGAGCAGCGAACAGTTTTGACTGGGCTGAGCGGGAACTGTACTTCCTCAGTGGTAGGGAGGCGAGCAGGCCAGAGGTGGATGAACGCAGTGCCCTTGTTTGGGTGTAGGGCCTGATCAGAGCCTGAAGGTACTGAGGTGCCGTTCCCCTCACAGCTCCGTAGGCAAGCACCATGGTCTTGTAGCGGATGCGAGCTTCAACTGGAAGCCAGTGGAGAGAGCGGAGGAGCGGGGTGACGTGAGAGAACTTGGGAAGGTTGAACACCAGACGGGCTGCGGCGTTCTGGATGAGTTGTAGGGGTTTAATGGCACAGGCAGAGAGCCCAGCCAACAGCGAGTTGCAGTAATCCAGACGGGAGATGACAAGTGCCTGGATTAGGACCTGCGCCGCTTCCTGTGTGAGGCAGGGTCGTACTCTGCGGATGTTGTAGAGCATGAACCTACAGGAACGGGTCACCGCCTTGATGTTAGTTGAGAACGACAGGGTGTTGTCCAGGATCACGCCAAGGTTCTTAGCGCTCTGGGAGGAGGACACAATGGAGTTGTCAACCGTGATGGCGAGATCATGGAACGGGCAGTCCTTCCCCGGGAGGAAGAGCAGCTCCGTCTTGCCGAGGTTCAGCTTGAACCTTCAGCCATCTTTGATGGCTTCACAGGCACTATCCCACTTCTGATACCAATGTAACAAATTTGGGGGTAGCTCCAACTGGAACTTGAACCCCGGTCCAGTGACTAGCAAGCCAACACCTTATCCATTACCCCAAGAGATCAGAAGGTGGTAAGTGTTGGGTTAAGCTTGCTACAATATATACTTATATAGGGCAATGTGTGATCTGGGTGAGGCAGCATTGCCACTAGTGCTCCCAACACAGCCAAACACCTTCTTAACCTTACCTAACCTAAAGTCAAATACATTTAGACAAACCACCATGTGAGCAGCAAGTTTAAGGTTAATGGAGTGAAGTGGGTGATGGGTAGGACCACCAGTATGAACTATATGTCTATGAATGTATTACAAATGGGATGGATGCTCTTCATCAACACCATATTTTCTGTGAAACTAGATATCAGCAATCAATCAACAAGACTAATGAAATGGAGCAAATGAAGACATTAGATCTGCTAAAGGTAATATGTTATATTCTGAAACTAATTTCTTAGTGGTAGAGCTTGTATATGATCTGTCAATCCTGAGAGGGACGCTCTCTCTCCTCCCCTTCCCTCCATCTCTCTTTGCATGTGCTGGAGCGAAGTGTCCCCTAGATACAGATCTAGGATCAGCTTCCCCTCCCCAAACCCAACAAGGACCACTAGCGGGGGGAATTCAAACCTGATCCAAAGCCAGGGTCTATTTGGGGAACTTGTCCCATCCCCCACAACTCTACATGTGGATGCGGCTTTCTCCAGCTCACCATGCTCACAAAGAAAACAGCAGTGCATTTCAGCTGTAAGTATTTTGAAATTATGAAAGAGATTTGCGTCAGTTCAAATCTGGCATCAGGACAAAATGATTCATAGTCACCGAATATATTTTAAGTATTTTAATTAAACTCAAACGATAAATGGTAAATGCAATTTTCGTATATACGGGTTCACTGGTTCTCCGCGCAGGGTAGATCAGAGAACTGTGGAATGTACTCAAAATAGTAGTTTTATACTATGACAAGTTTATTCTCAACTTGTCCAGTTGGCCTATCATAGTAGAGCATGGTTCATACTCTTGCTCCTCCTTTGTGGGCCCCCAAACTTGTCCAAGCCCCTTGGCGTTTTCCTTCTCCACATCTGGTTGTTGGGTAGAGCAGCTCCATCTTGTGTCCCCCTCGACCATTCACTGAAACAGTTCCTAATATGGTATTGTCCAGTATTCTAAACTCCTGGTTGTGCTAGAGAGATGCACCCCTCCCCTCTCCAGACTGTCCACAGCTTTTATGGCCTATGGTGGTCAGTTTTTACACACCTACCCCCCTCTGTATTGTGTGTGTGTGTGCAACAAAACATCATTCACCTTCAATCAATATGCTAACAGCCTATAGTGCATAAACATAAATCCTAACAGTTACTAGCGATATTATTTTAAATGAATTTACCTAGCTTCGTTATTATTCAACAATAACTCGGCCAATGTAGTTGTAGCTGGCTACATTTCGTCGATGCATGGGAAAGTATTAGCTATGGTGAAGCATTATGTTAGCTAGCTAGCAGCATTTTTCCTGGCTATACTGATAGGTTAATTAGCCGGCTAGCTGCTAAAGGTTGCTGGAGTAGACATTAATACATTCCGGAATTGATTATTATTGCATTGCTTATCTTTGCTATGATGTTTTAGATGTTCTCATATGAAAGAATTTTGTGTTGTGCATAATGTTAAATTCCATAGGAGTAATGTTAAACTAGCTACTGGTAGCTAGCTACATTGTATTGCAAATGTGGTCCTAGCTCGTTAACGTTAGCTTTCCTGTGGCAGGACGAGTTATTTGCGCAAGTCACAATGTGAGACATTTTGTTTAGAGGTGATTGTATTTTGAAATGGCAGCTAGTGTAAGGAATTGTAATAGAGATTGAAAACTAGTAATAACTACATTTCAACATAAGCCATATTTTATACATAAATACACATACTCCTCATTTCTCTTGGATATATGCTGGACTTATTAAGACACCGACTACAGACACACATAATTCCCCTCCCCCATAATAACCACAGAACACTCACAACACATGCTTGGAGCTCAGGACAAAGAACTGTCTCAGGAACCAATGGAACGTGGACACCAGGCCTGTTCGGGACTACCCAAGACCCAGATCGACCAATCGGAAGGCCAGGCTCGCAGATCTACCTACTTTGCTTATTGTCTATATAATACTGTACGAGTCTTGAAACTTTCTCTTTCCGGACGATTTCATACAAATCAGACAGAAAGAGCCGTGCCGCACGCTTTGCCTAATATCTTTACACTTGAATAAATCTGCCTTATTATACAATTATCCACTGTTACGTTCCCCAGTTTCTGTGTTCTGTTTTGTATTTGAGTGTGTGTTTCAGGAGATGGCTTCCTGAAGTACTCCCCAACCAGCTGATTGGTCTACCCCAGGCTAATTGGTGATTGGAGCTGACCCCGCCCCCTCGTCAAGAAGCATCTGACTCTAATCACCATTGCCACCTGAAGATAAAAGCCAGTGTTCTGCCCAAGAGGGAGAGAGGAGATGAGATTTGGAGTAGAGATTTGGAGATTGAGAGAGAAAAATTAGATTGTGATATAGTGTGGGTTGTGTATCAGAAAGTGTGGAATGTACTGTTGTTGTTGGTAGCAGTTTTTCTATGTCCTGTGTTTGTGAGTGTTTGTGAAATCATTAATAATTACTCTGTTTCATTTGTTCCCAGGGGGGAAGGAGAAGGCACTTTGGGAGTGCTTAGGCAAGAGGCCCACGGGCATACATATACCCGTAGTATATTTACTGTCTAGGCACACTAGGTAAGACCTGGGCGGACCACCCCCTGTATTTTGGTTAGGGCACCAGACGGTGCTAAGTTAGGTAAGTTAAGTGGGTAGGCAGGTTAGATAGGAGAGGGGGAACTTTGATATTTACTTTCTTTGCTTTGGTTCCGTCCAGCCCCTTTTCCCCATATTACCGTGTAAGAAAATAAATCCAAGTAAACGGTAAAATCTGCTTTTGTGTCATCCTTACTCGCACCTACGGTCCATACCTCTTGCACTTCAGAGAGTTGAGTTGTAGCAGGGAGTTGCGTTCCCTCTTTTCAGAGGCGTGCGTAACATAATGGGGGCTCATCCGGGATTCCATTAAACCCACCGGACCCTGCTGCACTGAGCTCTCTGTGGTTAGTGATTGAGGTGTGATGGTAGGTTGTGAGTTTGGATGACTTGTTTAGTTTGTGTTTTCAGTAGATTGTTGTGTACAAGATGGCTGCCTCAGCCATCTCCAAGTTCATAGAAGCGCCCTCTATTGATTGTTTGGTGAGGTTTCGAAAAGTAGACCTTATAGCTATAGCTGACCATTATGGATTTGTTATCCCTGAGAAAGCCCTAAAGGCTGAGCTTTTGGTGCTAGTCAGGGAGGGTTTAGTGAGAGAAAGAATTCTCTCATTGCAAGGAGAGGAGACGGGTAGACCTTCTGATGCCAAGTCGGAGGACAGGGCGGAGGAAGGGGTTGCTCGTACCCCCGTTACATTGCCTCGATTCGATCCTTTATCTTCTGCTTCAGGTCGTTCAGACGCGACCGCTAGGCTAAAGGTGAGGCTGGCCCGGTTAGAAATGGCGCAAAAAGATAAAGAGAGACAAATGCATTTTGACCTTGAAATTAGGAAAATAGAAGCCGACAAGGAGGTGAGGATCCGACAACTGGAGATAGAAGCTGGCTCCGGTACGACTCCAAAAGCTGCTCAGCATCAAGCCCACTTTGATGTAAGTAAAAATATAGCTTTAGTCCCACCATTCCGAGAGTCGGAAGTGGATTCCTATTTTTCTGCATTTGAGCGTGTGGCCGCTGCGCTGCATTGGCCACTCGAGGTTTGGCCGCTCCTGTTGCAATGTAAATTGTCTGGGAAAGCCCAGGAAGTAGTAGCTGCTCTCTCGCTGGAAGACAGTTTACATTACGAAACAGTTAAAACTACCGTGTTGCGGGCTTATGAGTTGGTGCCTGAAGCTTATAGACAGCGCTTCAGGAACCACAAGAAACCCTCTCACCGTACTTTTGTTGAGTTTGCTAGGGACAAAGAGTCTCTGTTTAATCGATGGTGTTCAGCCAGCAAAGCTAACACCTTTGCTGATATTCGGGAGTTGATGCTGTTGGAGGATTTTAAAAGCAACCTCCCTGATAGAATTGTAGTTCATTTAAATGAACAGAAAGTGGTGACATTGGCCCAGGCAGCAGTGTTGGCAGATGAGTACGCTTTGACACACAAGACTGTCTTTGGTGCACCTCGTTTTGAAGATAGACTGATTACGTCATCAGTGCCTCATTCAGGTCGCTTTTCCTCTGACAAGCCTTTTCATGAGGTCCGTGAATGTTTTTACTGTCACCAAAAGGGTCACGTGATTGCGGACTGCCCAGTTTTGAAAAATAAACCGAAACAGTCCCAGTCACCGTCCCCAAAAAGGAAAAGTTTGGGTTTAGTCAAGTCTTTGGCTCGTCCGTTGGTCCGAGGTATTGATTCAGCATTTGACAAACCGGATCCTGTTTATACTCCGTTTATCTCTACCGGTTGTGTTTCCTTAACTGGAGAACAAGCTGATCAAAAGCCAATTAAAATCTTACGAGACACCGGGGCGGCGCAGTCAGTAATTATTACTGATGCTTTACCCTGGTCTCCTGAAACGTATTGTGGCTCACATGTCATATTACAGGGGATAGAGACAAAAACAGTACCTGTACCATTACACTGGGTCCACTTAGTGTCAGACTTGGTATCAGGACGTTTCCGTGTTGGTGTAGTGTCTACACTGCCAGTAAAAGGAGTCACATTGCTATTAGGGAATGATATTGCTGGTGGTAACGTTACTCCTGTGTTAGAGGTAGTAGACAACCCAGAAATCAAAATTGCAGATGAGAAATTGGTTCAAGCATTTCCACATGTTTTTCCTGCTTGTGTGTTAACGAGGGCACAATCTCGCAAGCTTGGAGATGTGGTGGATTTGGCTAGTTCCATTTTTGAGAATATTGAAGTAGAAGACAATGCACCGAGTATTCCTTCTGCAAGTCCGACAGTTTTTACTCCTGTAAAAACTAAGGAAGGGGACTGCGAAATCGCGCCCCAATTACATGACATTCTTTTGTCTGTCACCCCTGAGAAGGTGATTGAATGTCAAAAAGGAGACACCAGTCTTCGTAAGTGTTTTGCTTCGGTAATTTCCATTGAAGAAGCTAAAACTAGAGAGACTGCTTACTTTATGGAAGCAGGAGTTTTGATGCGTAAATGGGCAGCTCATGACACCGTTAATGACTGGAGTGAAGTGTGTCAAGTGGTTGTTCCTACACCGTTCCGACAGCAGGTGCTGTCACTCGCCCATGACCAGGCGTGGTCTGGACATTTGGGGATCACAAAGACTTATAACCGGGTCCTTCGTCATTTTTTTTGGCCAGGTTTGAAGTCTGACGTGGTCCAATTTTGTAAAACATGTCACGTATGTCAACTCACTGGGAAAGCGAATCAAACAGTTCCTAGAGCACCGCTCTATCCGATTCCTGTGGTGGGGGAACCGTTTGAAAGAGTGATAGTTGATTGTGTAGGTCCGTTGCCGAAAACCAGGTCAGGTAACCAGTTCCTATTAACAATAATGTGCAGTGCTACTCGATACCCAGAGGCTATTCCTCTCCGTACTATTACGGCTAAGACTGTGGTGAAGGCACTGGTGAAGTTCTTCTCTACGTTTGGACTCCCTAAAGTAATCCAAACAGATCAGGGATCCAACTTTATGTCCAAAATGTTTTCAAATGTGTTAAAGACGCTGTGTATTTCCCATCAGGTCTCAAGTCCGTATCATCCAGAGAGTCAAGGGGCTCTCGAACGCTGGCATCAGACGCTGAAGGCAATGCTACGCAAGTATTGTATGGATACCAGTACCGATTGGGATGAGGGGGTGCCCTTTGTCCTATTTGCTATAAGGGAAACGATACAAGAGTCCTTAGGGTTCAGCCCTGCTGACCTTGTGTTTGGACACACCCCACGGGGTCCGCTGAAAGTTTTGAAGGAGCATATCTTATCTCCTACACCCAGTAGCGCCCCTAAAAATGTGTTGGATTATGTCAGTAAAATGCGGGAGAGACTGCACGCCGCATGTGCGTTAGCCCAAAAGTCTCTTTCCTCTTCGCAAAAACGCATGAAGGTGCATTATGACAAAAAGGCTGTTGGCCGTTCTTTTGCACCAGGGGATCAAGTTTTAGTTTTGTTGCCAATTCCTGGCTCATCTCTGTCAGCACGTTTTTCTGGACCATATCTGGTGGAAAAGAAACTCAGTGACACCAACTATGTGATAAAGACCCCAGATCGGAGGCGTTCTTCCCGTGTGTGTCATGTTAACATGCTAAAAGAATATTATGTACGTGACTCTCCAGACAGCTCCTCAAGTAAGCCGGTCCAGCCCGCCGTCTCCAGTGTGGCTGCGGTGGTGCTGAAGCCTGGCTGGGACCTAGAGGAGGATAAGGAGGATGGGTTGGAGTTACGCCATACGTTACAGCAGTGTGAACGCCTATGTAATTCAGAGATGCTGAAGAAGTTACCCTCTCAAATGGAACATTTGGATAGCGATCAAACTAAGGACCTTATCCTATTGATAAACAGTTTTCTCAGTGTGTTTCAGGACGTTCCAAGTCGCACGTCCATCTTGGAACATGACGTGGATGTGGGCAACGCTGCTCCTATACGTCAGCATCCGTACCGGGTTAATGCAAAGAAAAGGGAGGTAATGAAAAGTGAGGTAGCTTATTTATTACAGAATGACATGGCAAAACCCAGTAACAGCTCCTGGAGTTCCCCATGTATTCTTGTTCCTAAGCCTGACGGTACGTCCCGCTTATGCACGGACTATCGTCGAGTAAATGCAGTTACAAAGTCTGATTCTTTTCCTCTACCTCGATTAGATGACTGCATTGATAGAATTGGCTCTGCTGCTTACGTTAGTAAGTTAGATTTGTTAAAAGGTTATTGGCAGGTGCCTCTGACCTCTCGAGCTTCTGACATATCGGCTTTTGTTACGCCTGATAACTTTGTACAATACACTGTGATGCCCTTTGGCATGTGTAATGCACCTGCTACTTTTCAGCGTCTAGTTAACATTGTGTTTGCAGATGTGCCAAATTGTACTGCATACCTTGATGTGGTGATACATTCGTCTACTTGGTCTGATCATCTCTCCACTTTGAAAAGTGTGTTTCAGCGGTTGGAGAATGCTTCTTTAACCCTCAATTTGGCCAAGTGTGAGTTTGGGAAGGCTACGGTGACTTACTTAGGGAAACAAGTGGGACGAGGTCAAGTGCGCCCAGTAACTGGCAAGGTGGAGGCAATTGTTGCTTTTCCTGCTCCCACGACTCGACGCCAGTTGCGCAGATTCCTAGGGATGGTAGGGTACTATCGTACATTCTGTAAGAATTTCTCGACGGTAGTAGCTCCCCTTTCATCTCTGCTTAGTCCCAAGGTACCATTTAGGTGGTCCAAGGACTGTAACCATGCTTTTGAGTCCGCTAAAGCGCTACTTTGTAGTGCCCCAGTGCTTGCCGCCCCCAACTTTGACAAACCTTTTAAGTTGGAGGTTGACGCTAGTATAGTGGGGGTGGGTGCGGTTCTCTTACAGGAAGATGAAGACGGAGTGGATCGGCCCGTCAGTTTCTTCTCCCGTAAGTTCAACTCGTGTCAGTCAAGGTACTCCACAATTGAACAAGAGACGCTAGCTTTATTGCTAGCCTTACAGTTCTTTGAGGTATATGTGGGATCCAGTGCCTTTCCTGTAATGGTCTTCACGGACCATAATCCTTTAGTGTTCTTAAAGCAAATGTACAATCAGAACCGCCGCCTTATGCGGTGGGCTCTGATTGTACAAGGATATAATGTACAGATAGCCTATGTGAAGGGCTCAGCGAATGTGGTTGCTGACGCTCTATCACGGGTTTACTAACTGGGGAAGCGTTGGTTTTTGTTATTACAAACTGTATGTTTGCAATTTTTGTGGTGGGCGTGTTACGTTCCCCAGTTTCTGTGTTCTGTTTTGTATTTGAGTGTGTGTTTCAGGAGATGGCTTCCTGAAGTACTCCCCAACCAGCTGATTGGTCTACCCCAGGCTAATTGGTGATTGGAGCTGACCCCGCCCCCTCGTCAAGAAGCATCTGACTCTAATCACCATTGCCACCTGAAGATAAAAGCCAGTGTTCTGCCCAAGAGGGAGAGAGGAGATGAGATTTGGAGTAGAGATTTGGAGATTGAGAGAGAAAAATTAGATTGTGATATAGTGTGGGTTGTGTATCAGAAAGTGTGGTATGTACTGTTGTTGTTGGTAGCAGTTTTTCTATGTCCTGTGTTTGTGAGTGTTTGTGAAATCATTAATAATTACTCTGTTTCATTTGTTCCCAGGGGGGAAGGAGAAGGCACTTTGGGAGTGCTTAGGCAAGAGGCCCACGGGCATACATATACCCGTAGTATATTTACTGTCTAGGCACACTAGGTAAGACCTGGGCGGACCACCCCCTGTATTTTGGTTAGGGCACCAGACGGTGCTAAGTTAGGTAAGTTAAGTGGGTAGGCAGGTTAGATAGGAGAGGGGGAACTTTGATATTTACTTTCTTTGCTTTGGTTCCGTCCAGCCCCTTTTCCCCATATTACCGTGTAAGAAAATAAATCCAAGTAAACGGTAAAATCTGCTTTTGTGTCATCCTTACTCGCACCTACGGTCCATACCTCTTGCACTTCAGAGAGTTGAGTTGTAGCAGGGAGTTGCGTTCCCTCTTTTCAGAGGCGTGCGTAACATCCACCTCGTCCTATTGTCTCCTCTTGTTCTCCTGTCAACAGTAAACGTTTTACTAACAGAACATGGTAAGCAGAGGATGGTCAAAACATATTTGAATTCGGCCCAATAGAAAATATATCGGACAGGAGACGAGAGGGTGAAAGATTCCAGAGGAGAGGTGACTTTTTCGAGGGAGAATCGCGATTCCACCCACCCAGGAAACTGATCAGAGAGCTCGAAACTAAGAAGGTGAGCAGATGCCCGTTGTATCAAAATCTGTATATTGTATTATAGCCAATAACTAAATTATGATCAGGAGTACTTGGGTGAGTGTGAATCGTGTTAAATTTATGTGTAGAATCTAAGGCATTGTGTAAGGATATTTGCGAAGTATAAAATCAAGTCGCATTAGTAATCTGGGACTAGTTGAAACATTTTTCAACTAGGAGCATCGGTGATAAATCTAAGCTTGAAATAGGAGCAAGGGTATTAAACCTGAAACTCTCCAAATTAATCTGTTCAAGTCGCATTAGTAATCTGGGACTAGTTGAAACATTTTTCAACTAGGAGCATCGGTGATAAATCTAAGCTTGAAATAGGAGCAAGGGTATTAAACCTGAAACTCTGTTGAAATGTAATGTGATCTGTTCAAGTCGTATTAGTAATCTGGGACTAGTGGAAATGGCACCCCTCTAGGAGCATCGGTGAGAAATCTAAGCTTGGCGTATTGGGATTCAAGTCGCATTAGTAATCTGGGACTAGTTGAAACATTTTTCAACTAGGAGCATCGGTGATAAATCTAAGCTTGAAATAGGAGCAAGGGTATTAAACCTGAAACTCTCCAAATTAATGTGCGTGATTGAGCGTTCCACGAGATCTATTGCTACTAATTAGCTATAAGCTAAATTCAGGCTCCGTTAGTAGTGACCGCCGAGTCAGAATCTGTGTGCCACGGTGAAGCAGCCATTTACGGTTGATGAGTTGACCTGGTTTTCCCCTCTTATACTGTTGGTAAATCCTTAAGGGATAGAATTCATTTGAAAATTATTATAGAAGCGCGTGAATTACTAGTATATTGTCCCCAAAGGAAAATTCCTGAAATGTTTTGGCAAAGTATTTAATTAATCGGAAAAAGTTTAAATTAACCGGGAAAGTTAAAATAAATAATATCTCTCGAATTAAAGGTCTTATAATTGCCATTCCAATTATATCAGGAGCGCCTGAATTCATTAGTATATTGTCCCCAAAGGAAACTTCTGAAATATTTTGCCAAAGTATTTAATTAATTAATTTAGCGAAAAGCAATAATATTTTTTTATTATAAACACCCAAAACTGTCATTCCAATTATAACAGGAGTGCATGAATACATTCGTATATTGTTTCAAAAAGATATAGCTGAAATATTGTTGGAAAACGAAAATAATTCATCGAATACACGGCAATAAAATCCTTTGTCCACGCGAGTCGGACACCAGACTGGGGGAGGTTAGAGGAAGAAAAATACATCGCTGGTTTCGATCAGTGACGGGCTAAAGTATACAAAGATAATAATAGACCCAGACATAGCTCAACGACAAAATGACCACGACTATCGTCCCCAAACACAAATTTAACGAATATTTAGATCAGAGAATGAAAGACAGAGCAGGCGGGAAATTACACTACAAACCCGTTAAAAGAGTTTGGGAAGAAGTGAGGCTGAGATGGATTCAAGCAGGCTTCCTTAGTGGAGTCGCCGTCGCCCCATCAAAAGGGCAACTCCTCATTATGGAGAAAGAATTGGAGGAAGCAGTGAAGCAAGGGATAGAATGTGAAGTTGATAAGAATAAGAGTCACTTATTTAAAAAAAGAAGGGACAAAGCAGAGGGAGAAGGCAGAGGCTGAGATGAAAATAGGATAATGGGCAATTGAGGAAATTAGAAAAGCTCTCCCTTACCGGAAACCTGATACGATGGGAGTGGTCACTGGAGCACCAACTGACACCAAAGAGGGCAGGCCCAACAATAATGACGCCCCACCTACCACCACAGCAGCCCCATCGGCCCCAACCCATCTCAGGGGCACTGTGGGGTTAATGGCAATTCCCCAGGCTCAGTTCAACTCCCATGTGCATCACCACAGTACCCAATACAATAAGGGTAAGGGAGGGGCTGAAACACAAATCCAGTCCCTACAGGTACAACTTTTGAAACTACAATTGAAAGAGGCCCAGAAAGGAGAGAAACCCAAGAAACAGATGGTGGCTGAAGACCAACAAGAAATCTCACAAATCATTGAAAAAACTGTTTCCCGAATGATACAGCAACAACAACTACCCATCTTCACCCAGCAGGGACCACCTATACACCCACCCCAGGAGCAGCCATTCCAACTGCCGTATGGCTACCCGCTTCAGCCATACCCTTCGTCGGAACCACCACTACAACCCTACTACCCACTACCACAATCAAACTATTCACCCACATGGGGACAGCCCCAGAGGTACTCTGGATCTTATGGAAGCTGTCATAATTGTAAACAAGCTGGGCATATGGTGCGACAGTGTCCGCACCCAATAACCCCGGCCCAAAGCCAGTTTCTGGCCAAAAGGGGACGAGGATACGCCCCTAGACCAAGGGGGATTCAGGCCAATGATGTATCAACCACGTGCGGCCCTTCAACCCGCATACAATCACCCCAATCCAGACCCGAATCAGCAATCACCTCCCCCTTTTCAGGGCATGGCTGACGAATATGCCCCATGGCCCTGAAGCTGCTCACCACTAACCTACACTCATCATTGACCTGGACTACTGAAGCATCAAAGGCTTTTGCACTCTTGAAAACAGATCTCTAAGTGGCAGTAGCCCTAACAGCACCTGACTAAAAAAACAAGTTCCATCTGGATGTTTCTGAAAAAGAAGGATTTACATCATCCATCCTTTTCCAGAACCTAGAGGGGGAGAGAAGAGTGTCGAGGTATCACTCCTCCAAACTGGACCACATTGAAGAAGGACAAACCACATGCTCCAGGTATGTGGCTGCAGTGGCAAAAGCTATTGGAAAAACAGCCCACATGACAATGTGCCATCCATTGGAAATCCACACCCACCATGGGGTTGCAGCATATCTGATGAGTAAAGAATTCACGTTCAGCGCTGAAAGGAAAACGGAAATCCAGAATAAATGCACACAATCACACATCACATTTGTCAACACTGACAAAAACATGGCAGACGCACTCAATGTTGAAGGTCTACCCCACTCCTGTGCAGAAAGAGCTGCACAGGAACTGAAACGGAGACCTGACCTGGGGAACGAACCACTCACCAACACACACAGATATGGGGAAAGACAATGTGACAAATGGAAAAAAGGTACCTGTTAGTTATGGTAGACAGGTTCTCTAAATGGGTTGAGGCAATACCAACAGCAGGGGAGGATGCAAAATAGGTCATTAGGTGGCTGCAAACCGAACTCATGTGTGTTGTTTAATGACAAACGCTCCATGTACCAATAGGGTCGGATGTGTAAATGTCAACTGATTAATGGATGTTGTTTAATGATGGGGTTAGTGTACAGGCCACAATCTCATAAGTCTCGTGGAACGCGCCAATCAAATGTATGTGCAGGTTTGAAGTTGATTTGGGTTAAAGTCCTGCCCCTGGCGTTGCTGGCCATGATAGCCTCTCCAGGTGCAGGCACCCATCTCTCTCCTCATGAGACAATGGCTGGAGGAGTCATGCTGGGTTCACCAAGGAAGGGAGGTCATATGCCCGCCCTTGATGTACAACAAATTGTAATGTTTGATAATTGACGGAACTTTCTGCAGCTCTCTCCACACAGATTCACAAGGTCCAACGGGGAAGCAGAAGGGAGATCTGGCACACGGAAGGTAAAAATTGGTGACTGGGTGGGGTTAATGTCCACAAGAGAAAGTGGCTAGAACCCAGGTGGACTGGACTGTACGAAGTGAGGGAGGTTACTTCACACTCAGTCCAGGTCAAAGGTAAATCAGGCGCACCTTGGCACCACCTCACACATTGCACTCCAGCCCCAATCCCTTCTAGAACACTGACAGAAGTCAGAGCTGATTTAAACAGCTTAAATTCGATTCCAAATGAAGACATTCCTGACTCAGGTGATGCGGAATCAAACTCTGCCTCCCCTGATAAAGGAACCTCGCCCAGTTAGAGGGATATTTCTCCCTCCCTGGGCAAGGCTAGGGATATCTGGCCCCTTATTTGTGATATTCCTACTGATATTTGGGGTGTCCCTGAGCACTTTCACATGGTTAATAGAATAACTATAACCGGATCCCCATGGATGTATGTCACGGACACTCTAGTCTAACTAGGTAATAATAGATTAAAAAATTTAAAAAATTAAAAAATTTAGAAAACAATAGTTAAAATAAGAAACTAAAATGGCTCAAATTGAGAAGGTTGAATAAGAGTGGGTGGAGAGCTGTGCAGAGAATGGACAGAAGATGGCAGTATTGCAGCACCCAATGGTCTCCCAGCCGACTGGTTGAATGCTGGTGACATAATTTTGTTTTTTGGAGTAAACATTAAGGTTAAGGGTTTCCGTGTACCCAGAGATAAGATATCTTAAAAGAATACACTCATATGGGAATAGGAGTTTTACTTTCTGAGTTTTATTTAGGCAAGGGACTTTGAGAAGATAAAGGGTTCTTTTGGTATGTTTAGATATGGAACACGAATGTAGGTGTAACATTGTGACCTGTTTTCTGTTTCCATTGCATTTTCCGGCGACTTGATCACTCGCGGGGAAATGTGGTGAGAATAATGAGATTGTGTCATTTGGGATACTAGTTTTGAGGTAAATTGATTATAATAGAGTTTATAACTCTTGACCATAAAGTAAGCATTTGTATTGGCCCTTAGAAGATAGAGATAGGTTAATTAAGGTTATGTTAGGACTTTAAAGATTGACACTATAAGACCTGTTGTTATTTTTAAATCCATGCAGATAAAGTCAAAACAGTGAGACACTTAGTTAATATTGTAAAGGAACACATAGAAAAAGGCAGACAGATGGGTCTACCCCGCACTGTTGAGACCTTGAAGGTTTGAGAGCAGAGTGGGGAGGGTGGACCAGGAAATGAGCAAGGTGGGCTGTGAAATAAGATAGGAGGGGAATGGGTTAACATATATAAGCAGCACAGATACATTTCAAAGTAGATAGGTCACTTGACAGAGAATTGGAAAAGAATAGATATGGATGTGCGCCCAGGGGAGAATTGGATATGCGGGGAATAGAAGGGACGTTCCTATAATATGATGTACTAGGTTATTATTTAGAGTAGGTAAGGTTGATACCTGGCCAGAGCCAGGTATCAAACGAAGGAGGGTACATTGTGGACTGGGAAAGGATGGGGCCCATTGGATAATAAACTTATTTAAAATTAAACATTTATAGCTAAAAAATTAGGCATAGAAGTTAAATATATAATCAGAAAGAACAAATGAGGAACTGTTTGTTAACCAAACCTGTATGTCCAAGAGTTTATACATTGCAGGTGAATCAAGGGAGAAGGTGAATCACTCGACCTGGGGGCATATCGCACTTGGAGGGTGAGACACACTGACACTGCCGAATGATCACAGAGTTAAGGAGAAGAACCGTTGCTAATAGAGCTCGGGGATCAACTCCTTAATGAAGAATTCCCTGACCCTGACCTCTCAACCCTGTGTACGTTCATAGAAGTGAAAGTGTTGCTTGATCTCTGGCTGATGATGTGTTCTCTGGGAGAGGGTGGGGTTTTACAGGACTGCTTGTAGTCCTGAGCTGTTTGATCAGGATACGATGGGGATGTTACCATCGCGGTGCTGCCAGAACCACCACCAGTTCCAACGGACCAGGGTTCAGCCGGTCTCCTCCACCACTTCAAGACCAAGTCCCACGCCATCACCTAAGCTCTCCAATCTGGTACAGATAATAAATATAAAAGACATCTCAGATAGTGAACATTTGGGGACTGAAACTGGTTATGAGGAAAGGGAGAATATGTGGTTGGCCTACAAAACACTTAATAGAAAGGACTGTGTCGTATGTGAACATGCCAGACCTATTCTGGCTGCTCACCCATTTGTCCTAAGTAATGAGGAAGGTTGGATGTGCATATTGGAAAAGTTCAAGCCAAATTCAACCCTGTGTAAGACTCTGAGTCTTGTGTTCCCAGTGGTCCCTCCCCAGAAGGTACCGTGGGGAGTTAAGGCATATGGGGGACATAACAGCTGTATCACTGGTACAGGTAGAGGTATAGACTATGGAAGGCTCCCTGCTACTACCTGCATCACTAATACCACTATTAACTAGAGGTGTTGCTGATGTATGGTGGATGTGTGGACCTGCCAGGCGGTTGACCCCATTTTTGAAAGGAAATTGTCGTTGCTCATGTGTTTTGGCCAGTCTGATACCACCATTGCCTATTATTATAGCTAATCAACTTCTGGGAGCTACACAGGACACAGAGGCTTGGGACCAACCCAGGAGACGGCAGAAACGTGACGCTCCTTGGTCCGAGGGTACAGATAACATGCACACCAACCTGTTGGGGGTCCCAATAGGGGTCCCCCACGAATTCCAGACATTAACCAGGAATGATGGCCTGTGGCATCTGATGCCCATCATTGGCCCAGCTATTGTTGATGCTAAAACAAAAGGTCTGGATCAATTATATCTACTATAATTAATGATGATTTGTCAAACACACCCACACAGGACTTACAGGGATGGCTGAACAATTGGATGCTACCTCACAAACCAGTAGACACAATAGACTAACACTGGACATAAGTCTGGCCAACAAGGGAGGTGTAACAGTGTTGCACGTTTGTTCCTAGTGTAACGGATGTGAAATGGCTAGCTAGTTAGCGGGTACGCGCTAGTAGCATTTCAATCAGTTACGTCACTTGCTCTGAGACTTAAGTAGTGTTGCCCCTTGCTTTGCAAGGGCCGTGGCCTTTGTGGAGCGATGGGTAACGACCGTGCTTCGTGGGCAACCTTTGTTGATGTGTGCAGAGGGTCCCTGGTTCGCGCCCGTGTCGGGGCGAGGGGACGGTTTAAAGTTATACTGTTACATTGATGCTGTTGACCCGGATCACTGGTTGCTGCGGAAAAAGGAGGAGGTTGAAAGGGAGGTGAGTGTAACGGATGTGAAATGGCTAGCTAGTTAGCGGGTACGCGCTAGTAGCATTTCAATCAGTTACGTCACTTGCTCTGAGACTTAAGTAGTGTTGCCCCTTGCTTTGCAAGGGCCGCGGCTTTTGTGGAGCGATGGGTAACGCTGCTTCGTGGGTGACTGTTGTCGATGTGTGCAGAGGGTCCCTGGTTCGCGCCCGGGTCGGGGCGAGGGGACGGTTTAAAGTTATACTGTTACACTAACAATACTAGTCCGGATGGGAGCATTTCAAAAGCTCTGAGTGGGTTGGCAAGGTTATCAGTGGAGATGAAGGGTCTTGCAGGTGTGGAGGAGAGTGGACTGTTCCCCTGGCTGGGTGGTTGTTTTGGTAAGTACACTGCAAGGATGATTACTGGATTTCTGACACTAGTTGTGGTTTTTCATTTCTGTGTTGCCTGTATCATACCTTGTTTGAAGAAGTTTGTTACAGATGTGTAAGGAGCCTCTGGTTGATGCTCCAGTTGGAGAGGCTGATACGAAAACGAGCTTCCGCAGGAGAGTGGGCTGACAGAGGAGGACCCTTGGTTTGCTGTAGATGATGTTGTTGAATGAATAAAAAGTGATGTTTGTCCTCCCTGTGGTGAAGGTTTGAAGTTCCCGGGTGGCGACGAGCCCACCTGGTACAGGTTGTATAGAGGGATGGACCGGAGGGTTTAACATATTCTCGTTTTTTGGTTTACTAATGTGTGGTTGGCCACTCCAGGAGTAGTTATTGGAGTGGTCTCCTTTTTGGTCCTTGCTCATTTACGACTCAACTTACATTGATGCTATTGGTGTCCCCAGGGGGGTACCAGATAAGTATAAACTGGTTGACCAAGTGGCCGCAGGTTTTGAATCATCATTTTGTTGGTGGTGTACAGTTAATAAAAATGTGGACAGAATTAACTACATTCATTTTAATGTCCAGAAACTGGGCAATTGGACTCAACAAGGCTTCGAGGCGGTCCATGGACAATTGGCAGCTACGACCCTGATGGCATTTCAAAATAGAATCGCGGTTGATATGTTATTGGCTGAACAGGGGGGGGTCTGTGCAATGTTTGGTGAACAGTGTTGTACTTTCATTCCCAATAACACAGCTACGGATGGGAGTCTGACTGTAGCATTGGAGGGACTTCGTACCCTTAATGGTAAGATGAAACAGCATTCTGGAGTGGACACTACTATGTGGGACTCATGGATGGATGCTTTTGGTAAATATAAGACGCTGGTTTCCTCCATCCTAGTGTCAATTTCTGTTTTTGCGGCCATTCTTGTACTTTGTGGATGCTGTTGCATTCCATGTGCGCGCACGCTTGCTAGCCGTGTTATAACTGCAGCCATAGACCCTAATCAGGAAAGGGCCCAAATGTTCCCATTGCTTGAGGATGGGGAAGCTGGACCTGTCTATCTATTTGAGGACTAAGATACTTTTATGTCACGTCACTTGTGAGACGTGAAGAGAGGGAATAAAAAATTTGTCTTCTGACAAATTTTATCCCTTAGCTTTGTCTTTTTATACTTTTATGTCACGTCTCTTGTGAGACGTGAAGAGAGGGAATAAAAAATTTGTCTTCTGACAAATTTTATCCCTTAGCTTTGTCTTTTTATACTTTTATGTCACGTCTCTTGTGAGACGTGAAGAGAGGGAATTAAAAAATTTGTCTTCTGACAAATTTTATCCCTTAGCTTTGTCTTTTTATACTTTTATGTCACGTCTCTTGTGAGATGTGAAGAGAGGGATTTGTAAGGAATTGTAATAGAGATTGAAAACTAGTAATAACTACATTTCAACATAAGCCATATTTTATACATAAATACACATACTCCTCATTTCTCTTGGATATATGCTGGACTTATTAAGACACCGACTACAGACACACATAATTCCCCTCCCCCATAATAACCACAGAACACTCACAACACATGCTTGGAGCTCAGGACAAAGAACTGTCTCAGGAACCAATGGAACGTGGACACCAGGCCTGTTCGGGACTACCCAAGACCCAGATCGACCAATCGGAAGGCCAGGCTCGCAGATCTACCTACTTTGCTTATTGTCTATATAATACTGTACGAGTCTTGAAACTTTCTCTTTCCGGACGATTTCATACAAATCAGACAGAAAGAGCCGTGCCGCACGCTTTGCCTAATATCTTTACACTTGAATAAATCTGCCTTATTATACAATTATCCACCTCGTCCTATTGTCTCCTCTTGTTCTCCTGTCAACAGTAAACGTTTTACTAACACTAGGGATAGGCATTTGGAATATTTCACTATTCAAATATGGATATCCGGATGGTCCAAATACATTTCTTTATTTTGTGAAAATATGTTTTGTTTGCCGCAGGACTGGCAGAGACAGTGCGGTGCTAGAAGGGAAGGTTTGATTGGGAGAGACAGTTGTTGCTGCCATAGGTAATCTGTCATACTATACATTTATTAAAGACATGTCTATTTTAAAATTGTTCTCGTCAGAATGTAGTAGAGTTAAAATGGTTATTCCATCAAACTTCCAATTATTAGAATAGTACACAACGCAGAACAGAACAACCAGGTTGAGGGTCAGTGGCCAAAGCCCGCGAACAGGAATATTCCAAGTTCAGACAGAGGGGGGGAGTCAGATCGCTATGATCGCCAGGAACTTTACTTTTGGTGTCTATTTTTAATTGTTGCGCTACTGGTGCTGCCTGTTGATGTTAGGTAGGCAGCTACAGTAGCTGAATGATGTTAACATCTTCGGGTTTTATTTCATTAAATGTATTTTATTTCATCCGTGTGCTTGTCACCTACTAACACCCTGGTACTACCCGTAGCTCCCGCTCTCCTCAGTCCGAGAAAACACTGAGAGAGAAAGGTATGTGTTGTAGATTACTCCTTTGTAGAAGTCCATAACGTGAAATAAATAAAACATCCCAATGTTAATGCTGTAGATATTGTTATAAGGGGGTGTGAGGCTATTGAAACATGTCACTCAGAGTTTTATTGTTGTTATTAATGTAGTTTACAGAGTGCTAAAAGTGCTCCTGTTGCTAGCTAGCATGCCTTTCTGTGATGCAGACGGTTAGCTAAGCTGCCGACTGGTGTTGGCGTTGCATTATGGGAGATGTAGTTTGGTCCTCTAACGTCTGAATGGAATATATATGCGATTTCACGTTTTAACTTGTTTATGTTGCAGTGTTTTTTGTACATGAGTTGTTGTATTTTGGTACTGTCAACACTGAAAGCACCTAGCAATGTATTGGGGATGTGAGACAGGATATGTGTTTTGCCTTTCTTCATGCTCCTGTGTAGAACAACTTGTCAGATGGTGCATTGGAGACTGATGTGTTCCTGTCCTGTCTTTTCACAATACTATTGCAGATCAACATAAAAGCCAGCCGTGGTGTCGCTCTTCATTTCTTGGTTCTCCTGTGGTACATAAGAAACCCGCTACAAGAACATGGATAAAAGCAGGAATCTCTCGTGCCAAGGTATGTAGCCAACCGTCAACCACCCCCCCATTTCCTGCATTTTAAAGTGGCAATCGGCAGTTGCAAAATCAATTTTTGGACATGCAATTTAATGATATATAACCATTGATTCTTGAAGAATATAACTTATAATGCCTCATGAGCTTCGTTCAACTGTTGTACCCCATCAGAACTCAACATATAAGCATGTTTTACTTCAATGTGGGTAAACAAACACTATATAGCCTCAAAACATGGTTAAACATGAATCAATCCACTAATGGGAGGGAAATGTAGCCTCAAAATTAGCTGTTATTGGCAGAGAGATCTCAAACTCTTTGTTATTGGTCTATTAACTTAGACCACCTGGGGATGTCACCAAGCAAGCCACAACTCCACCAATGCAAAACCTGCTGATTTAGAATGTCTTATGTAGATTGTATTTTCAATCAGCAACTATCAGGAAGTTCCATTGATATTTTTTTTTCATAGATTCATCAGCTGTTATACAAATATGTTACAAAACACCAGCTGAGTGGCACCGGCTGCATCAGTGAGTATGAACCTGACAGCGAAAGCTCGAGTGACAGGTGTTCAGAACTCACTCGGCCTGGTAAATTTGTGACGGTAGACACCGGCTGCTTTCGTAAAGCAAGGGATCAGCCTCAGTCTACCGTCAAACTTACCAGGCTGAGTGAGTTCTGAACAAAAATGTAATGTCATTGCTTGCTAATATGTGGATTTCTTGTTACTCTTATGTATGTTCCATCTTTTTGTGTTTTACAGGCAAGCCTGGGAAAGAACTGAAAAAACGCACTAAAGAGTCAAGACAGACACCAGAAAGAGACCCAAGAAGACTTGGACGCAGGATCAGAGGACAGCGAGGGATGTTCAGAAATCACTCAGTCCGGTAAGTTGGTGAGGGTACACTTTGAGACTGCTTACCTGACACGGGGGAAGTCTTTTCTTTTTATCTCCTCTCCCTTACCTTCCCTATGCCCCCCTCCCCTATTGTGTTGGACCATCATGTGTTTTAATCTTTCCTTTGTTTGCGATTAGGTTTGGAGAATGACTTCTCAACCCAAGAGGCCTAAGAGCAGCTGTGAGAGAGCATCAGTTTGGAAGCATTTGGGAAAATGTAAAGTGCTAAAGAAGGTTCCCGGCAAAGAGGATTGCCTGTTATGGGTCAGAGCCAGCTCTCAAAAAAGAACATGTAAAGACATAAAAACCTGGTGCACAACAAAATGCAAACATACAAGGCTCTCCGCAGCCAGTAAAAGGCTAGCATGCCACGAAGCTGAAGTTCACACAGGTGAATGGGAGTGTTGTAAAAGACAAAAAGCTTTTTAGACATAGCTCTAAAATGCAGGTCCTAGTTGAGCTCGTGGGCTTGTTCTGCTCTTTTTTGTGTTTTTTTGTTTTGTGGTGGAAAACTTAGTGTATCGAGCATAACACGTCAACCCTGTTACCAATAGATAAAAAGGCTAGACAATTCTTAGCAATTTTATTTTTGTCTGAAACTTCCAATTCAATGCTAGCTGTGGGATGGATCCTGGTTCAAGTCCAGGCTCTGTCGCAGCCGGCTGCGACCTGGAGACCCATGGATTGGTGCACAATTGTCCCAGCGTCATCCTGGTTAGGGGAGGGTTTTTATTTATTTTTGTTTTTATTCATTTGAATATGGTCTTTATAACAGAAGGTAAAATTAGGTGAACTTTTAGTTATGAATATGAACTGGCAATATTCTAGTGGCCATTCTTCGTTGCAATAGGCCCATGAAATAATATCAGCTTTTATGATGCTGTTAAAGATAGTACCTTTACCTAACTGCGCAGTGTAGCCTATAGGTTATACACTGAGTGTACAAAACAATAAGGACACCTTCCTAATATTTAGTTAGCCCATCCACCCCCTTTTGTCCTCAGAACAGCCTCAATTTATCAGGGCATGGATTCTACAAGGTGTTGAAAGTGTTCCACAGGGATGCAGGCCCATGTTGATGCCAATGCTTCCCACAGTTGTCAAGTTGGCTGGATGTCCTTTGGTTGGTGGAACATGAGCGTGAAAAACCCATCAGTGTTGCAGTTCTTGACACAAACCGGTGTGCCTGGCACCTACTACCATACTCCGTTCAAAGGCACTTGAATCTTTTGTTTTGCCCGTTCACCCTCTGAATGGCACACATACACTATCCATGTCTCCAGGCTTAAAAATCATTCTTTAACCTGTCCTGTCCCCTTCATCTACAAGTGACATCAATAAGGGATCATAGCTTTCACTTGGATTCACCTGGTCAGTCTGTCATGGAAATAGCAGGTGTCCTTTAATGTTTTGTACACTTAGTGTAAATTTCACAATAATTATACATTTATGGATTTTGTTATGTAGCCTATTGTTGTCACTTTATTGAACCTGTCTGCAACCCACCTGCCTGGGGACTGCGGGTTATGAGACAATCCTTGCATGTTCTGCAGCCTTGTAAAGATAGGGAGAGGATGACTGGGATGCAGTTTGGCATTTATTGTCATGAATCTTGCCCTGGCGGCAGTTCTGCAAAGTGGTCACAAGCTGGCACAGGCATAAAGTAATAATATCTGATTTGAAACCTAACCTTAACCCTAACCACACTGCTAATCCTTACCTTAAATTAAGACCATAAAACACAATTATTTTCCACAAATATTTACAATATAGACAGTTTTGACTTAGCAGCTGCCATATCTTGAGGAAATTGCGCAGTTCTGCCTCCAGGGCAATATTCATGACAAACTTCAAGCTGCGACTGGGAGAGGGAATGTAAAACCGATAACGAAATTGTTTTGACAATTAACATACATTTTATTATGAAAAGTACAATATATCCATGTACACATCAGATAGCTGCTCTTTCTCTGCTACTTCATTCAATTTCTCTAATTCTCTAGTTTAGTATTCCCTGGTTATGTTCCAATACTCCCTCTATTTCCTCACCTCTTCCTCAGACTCTTCTTTTCCTCTCCTTACTTTCTCCATCATTTTCCATCTGTTGCATCTTACTGGCCTTCTCTTGCTTCACAAGTTTTTTGGCTTTGCCCTTTTTCTTATTGACCTTCCCTTCCTGAATATTTTGGACAAGGAGATAAAGTTTGTAAGCTTATGGGTTTTCTCTTGAGCTACTATATCTAGAGCTATACTATACCGTAGAAGGACATATGGCCAATATTCCCTTCTTGTATTTCCTCTCACCTGTGTAGGCCACTCCTGCCATTTCCTGGAGCTGCTTCCTGTCGGTCTTGCTCAGGTTGGTGATAGGGGCCAAGCGAGGCATGTGGCGGTATGGGAAGTTCTCTGTAGTGCTGAGGTCACAAGAGGAGAGAGGCCAGTGTGGCCAGACACAGGACCAGAGACCTTCCCTGGGCTTTGTAGGACCAGAAAGTAAAGTCAAATATCAGGAAAATGCTATGTTAAAAACAATCTGTAGATATACTTTATAACTGAACTATACACATTGCAGATACCTGACTACACTCAATAAGTAGGAGTAACTTACAAAGCTCTGGACTTTGTTATTTTTTTTAGACTAGGCTATACTGGTCTGCATTTCTTCCATGCTGTCTATAATTTCAGCCATCTCCAGTGCATTTCTTGAATGCCACTTTCAACCTCCCAAGTCAATTAGCCAACTGTCCAGGTCTACTGCCTTAAGATCACCTTCGCTGCAGTTTCTCTTCATGACTTGGATCAGTGCCCTCACCTCCTTGCCCATCCTCTTGACCTCCCTAGCCACGTCTTCATCCGTCAGTCTCTCCTTCCTCCTCCCTATCCACTTCACAATCCATCCTCTACAGCAGGGGTGTCAAACTCAAATACCCAGTGGGCCAAAATGTAAAACCTGAACAAAGTCGCGGGCCAACATTGAACAAATGAACCTTTTAATATGGACCCAAACAAGTTTTGCTTTAACATTGAATATGGAACAAGCATCGCTTATTACCATACAATATATAATTTAATAGTGGAGACATGCAAAATCGAATTTCAAATGAAAAAACACATTTATGGCATTCATTTATTAAATAAATAAAATTTAAATAAATCGTATGCCTCTTTTCTATTTGCAGCCTTCTGATTTAAATCCCAAAATAAACTTTTTCCACTGGCTAATAATTTTACAAATAAAATGATAATAAATCAGTCAACCATTCAAGCCCATGCCTTGTAGCAAGAAAAAGTGCACAAAGAAAACGTTAATTATTGCACACTGATCTAATCTGATGTGCCCAAGCCAGATACCTGGCATCTCTTCTTGGATGCTAGTTCATCAATGTCTGGGCTGAAGAAATTCTCAGTATCGAGCGAAGGTGTTCATCAGTCAGACGTCTCCTGTGAGTTGTTTTGGTCATCTTCATCGAGGAGAAAAGTTGCTCGCATAGATAAGTGCTGCCGAACATGGAGAGCATCTGAGCAGCTTGGGTGCGGAGCTGAGGCATTGTCAGGGATGAACCGTGGAAACTGCGGCGCCCACAGCATCATACTTTGACTTCAGCGTGTCGTTGCACTGGAGTTCAATCAGCTCCATTTGGATGTTGGTTGGTGCATTTTCCACATCAACTGCGAAGGGATTACTAAGCAGTTCAAACCTACATTTCTGAACATCGAAGTCGGCGATTGGCTAAACTCAGCGGCGAGAACACTGAGTTTTTCAGCAAACTGCGCATGGGAACACGGCGGTAGAGATCTGCGCTTTTATGGTTTGGCAGCAGGGAAAATGGCAGATCCTTGTATTTGTCATGGTGTTTCGTTTCATAGTGTCGTCTAATGTTGTACTCCTTACTTACAGCCACGTTGACTCCACAAACAAGACAAACAGGTTTGTCTTTTACATATGTAAACAGATATTCTGCCTCCCACTTGTCCAGAAAGCTCCTGTTTTCTGCCTTTCTTTTCGCCATTTTTGGGAAGGGATAGCGCGCTGACAGTTGTAGCGTCTATGTTGCTATGACTACTGTCACAGAGGAGAGGGCGTTTCTGGGCCCTGTCCTGATTGGCGCGCGAAAACAACAGCAGAGCATTATGGAATTCGTAGTATTAGCGGTGAATGCGCTGCATAATACCGGTGGGCCAGCTCTAGTAGTAATTTGGTATTGTCTCGCGGGCCAAATACCGCGAGCCAGAGTTTGACACCCATGCTCTACAGCATCCCTCATTCTTCTTCTGCCTCTCTTGGTTGATGTCCTGACCGTCATTGTGCGTCTCCAGGCCTTCCTCCAGGTTGAGTTCTATTGAGGTCAGGTTCTATTTGATCCTCCACAGGCTCTCCTCGTTGGTGTTGGTCCACTGTGTCTTCTTGTCCAGCTGCTGCCTGCAGGGCCGGACAGTGGGGACCACCTCCATCTGGCGTGACACCTTCTTCAGGGCACTCACAGAGGCAGGGAGGAGGATGTTGGGCTTGGCCACAATAATCTCAACAGACATAGGGTCAAACCATTGAGATGTGACACACACACACAAATTTAAAAGATGCCTACCAATCGATGGTCCTTCAGTGGTCCTTGTGGTTCCTTTGGAGGCTCTGGACTGTCCTCAGTAGAGGCATCATTGCCACCATCAAGATGTGTGTCAGAGAACTAGCTGGTCATAGTCCATTCTCCACATTCAGTGAAAGAGTTACTCAAAAATGTGTGGGTGGGGGGGGGGGGATAGACAGGTCATCATCCTCGTCCATATCCCTCACTTCAAACTTTGTCACCTTTCCATCCTTAACTTTCAGCGGTGGTGTCCTCCTTCCATGATCCTGATCATCACACTGTGTATCAGAGTCAACTAGTCAGAGACCATCCTCCTCACAGTGGTCACTCAACAAAGACATGGACGATAGGGTACAACTCTTTTACCTCCGATTCACAGCCAGTGAAGGTGTAGATCGAAAAGTCATCCGAACTGGAGGATGAGATCACGTCATCATTTTTTCTCTCTATCAGCCTAGTCACCCTTCCAGACTGAGTAGACAGAGAAAGGCATGTACTCATGGCAGCCATAGAATACACTGGCATTGACCCTCAAGGAAATGTAGAATACGTAGGCAATCCAACATGGTTATACAAGTAGTGAGCAATACATGGGTAACTGAAAATGCAATAAATGCAACTCCCATAACATTAGGGGAGGGGCTAAAGACCTTCCATTGTATAGGATTCTTTAGCATCTCAAATGGATGATTGTCAATTCAACCAAAATGGCCATATGAATCAACAGTTTGATTTACAGTATCTGTTGTGTCTCTATGGGAACAGCAGAGATGTCTGACCTGGCTGAGAGGCTCTGGATTGATGTTCCATCTGTCCCTAGATCTCTGGTCTTTCCCACAGCTCACGATGATTGGCTGTAAACCGTAAAGAATGAATTCAACACTGCTTTGCTCATTACAGAATGCATAACTAATGTGCATGTGTTACTGATTTCAGTTTGAAATGACTTACAGGCTTTGTTCTTCTGTGCACCTTGCCGGATGGCCACATCACAGAATCGGGTGTGTTAACCCTCATTGGATTCATCCGTCAACACATCACTCAATTTAAAAGGTGATAATATAACAAAAACAGGATAAAACAAATGTGCATTTTATATTTACCAAATAAGGGTGGCATCTTAACGCTCTTTTGATTCTCTCATTATTACGATCCATAGCTTTCTGAGGGAAATATTTCCATCTATTTGGATATGTATATATACACAGCTCTGGAAAAAATTAAGAGACCACTGCAAAATGATCAGTTTCTCTGGTTTTACTATTTATATGTATGTGTTTGGGTAAACTGAACATTTTTGTTTTATTCTATAAACTGCTGACAACATTTCTCCCAAATTCCAAATAAAAAATATTGTCATTTAGAGCATTTATTTGCAGAAAATGACGACAGGTCAAAATAACAAAAAAGATGCAGTGTTGTCAGACCTCGAATAATACTAATACTTTAATGGTGTTCATGTGATTTTGGTAACAACTTATCCTCTAGTCGTGTCTGGCGTGGTGTACCTCCTCTGGTGGTTTCTCATACCCCATCCCATACCCCATGGGCTGTTGAGACTTCTGATCATCACATTTCAGGCACAAGCCAGCATGTGGCAGTTTCTTTAAATGCAGCACTGCCTTAGTGCACTTCATGATCTGCGCAACAGTAACTTTGTGGTTGTGAATGTGATTAATAAAAAGAACGTGATTAATCCAAATGCGGAAGTCCATTACATTTGCTTTGGTTTAGCAATCTATCTACCTCCTCCCTGTCTTAGCTAAAGTGTTGTGCAATATTGGAGGACAGGTGTCGTAACTGACATTTTTGTATTGTGCTTGATTATCCACTGGTATTAGTTTGACATATGTACTGAGCATCAAAAATCCGTTTTGAAAGATGTGGTGGAAGAATTTGGGGTGAGCTGTTGTAACTTCTCAAGGGATATGTTCTATGTTGGACTGTGATGTTAGGCGTTTCATAGGCTACTGGTATGTCTGCATCCTAACACAAGGCCGGAACTATTGATTTATAGAAATAACTGTTGTGTAAACAATATGATTGTATTATCACCTCCAACTATATAAGGGACATGTAACCATTTCTTCCTTGCTGTGAAATTATTGGTGGCTGCTTGTATTAAATATGTTATTTTATATTGTAAAATATAGGATTATCACCACAGCAAGCAAGGTATTTGGAGTCAAACAGACCGGCCTGGATGAGATCTTTAAGGTCAGGGCCCTCCGCAAGTCTCACAAAATCATTTTAGACCCAAGCCACCCCCTGTACCCGGACTTTGAACTACTCCCCTCTGGGCACAGGTATAGGGCACCCCTCAGCAAGAAAAACAGAACTAGACAATCATTTGTGCCAGGTGTGATATCCCTCCTAAATAGCTCGGGCTGATGTTCCTATTGAATCGGTAAGGCCAGCAGGCTAATCATTTTTTTATTAATGTTTAATTGGTATGTTAACTGTTATGAAAGTTGTATTGTAAAACTTTTTATTTAAACGCCACTTTAAATGTCTACAAGACACTGCAACAACATTTCCCCATGGGGACAATAAAGTCATTAAGTAAATAGTCTCTGCCTTAATCTTTGAATGAAATTTTCCACAACTGTGGTTCAAGAGTTTTACTCCTGAGTTGAGGCTAACGAGTGACTGTTGTAACATTATCTGGCTTGCTACAACTTGTAGCTAATGTTAATGACGTAACAGATGGTGTGTGGCTTGGCAGGGTTGGGTTTTGGGGGACGCATGGCTCTCGACCTTTGCCTTTTCCAAGTCCGTAGGGGAGTTGCAGCGATGGGAAAAGACTAACTAACAATTGGATATCACGAAAAATGAATAAAAGTATCAAACCATTTTTATAATAATTGGTCGTTGTGCACAGTAAAGAGAAGCCATTAATTACTACCTAGACTAAGTATAGCAAATCAAATATTATTATTTCTTTACTAATGCATGTTTTCAAGTTACACTGTTTATAAACAAATAGCTATTTTGCATAAACAACTGGATCAAGTGGTAAAAGTCATGTAACAGGTCATGATGGAACAAGTTATTCGATATCAGTAATGCAAGAGAAAAAGTTCAAAGGCAGACAAATGAAAACATGAACCCTGCCATATCACTACAATAGTTTAGGGGTTTCTCTATTAAAAGAAACACCAAAAGGACTGCTGAACATCACCCTTATATCATCCACTTCATTCCATTTCATACAGTTAATGTTCAGCAGAACCTCAAGTTGAAGTAAATTTTTTGTATTGGACCTCCAACCATCAGCATAGAAAGTATTAGGTGCCAGGTGCATCGGGTTCATTGTGTCAAGAACTGCAACGCTACTGGGTTTTTAACGCTCAACAGTTTCCCGTGTGTATCAAGAATGGTCCACCACCCAAAGGACATCCAGACAACTTGACTACTGTGGGAAGCATTGGAGACAACATGGGTCAGCATCTCTATGGAACGCTTTCAACACCTTGTTCTTAATATTGGGGAGGTGTTCCTAATGTTTTGTATACTACACACCAGAGGTAGTGATTATCAGAACACACATAAATGACAGTTAATAGACGTATTCATGTTGTACTGAAAGTGGACATACAACCAACACATATTGCATTGCCTATATGCTGTGGTAGTGTCCATTTAAACGTAACTAGTTGGCACTAAGCCTTAAAGTCAGAGAGCGTGAGAAAAAAAACACCAGGACACTTTTACAGTTGACCACCACTTAATCGAAGACCTATTCTTTAATGAACCGATGAAGAACAAGGCTCAATTACTAAATAGTTACTGCAATTTAAATGTACGAATTTAACAATACATGGTACAATATGAATGTGCTACAAGTATGAATATTTTACTCTAATCTTACTCTTTTCTGTATTTACACAACCTTTCTAGGGCATCTGAATAGGCAGCCATGTTGAATTTTGTAAATACAGTCGTGGCCAAAAGTTTTGTGAATGACACAAATATTAATTTTCACAAAGTCTGCTGCCTCAGTTTGTATGATGGCAATTTGCATATACTCCAGAATGTTATGAAGAGTGATCAGATGAAATAAAGTCCCTCTTTGCCATGCAAATGAACTGAATCCCCCAAAAACATTTCCACTGCATTTCAGCCCTGCCACAAAAGGACCAGCTGACATCATGTCAGTGATTCTCTTGTTAACACAGGTGTGAGTGTTGACGAGGACAAGGCTGGAGATCACTCTGTCATGCTGATTGAGTTCGAATAACAGACTGGAAGCTTCAAAAGGAGGGTGGTGCTTGGAATCATTGTTCTTCCTCTGTCAGCCATGGTTACCTGCAAGGAAACACGTGCCGTCATCATTGCTTTGCACAAAAAGGGCTTCACAGGCAAGGATATTGCTGCCAGTAAGATTGCACCTAAATCAACCATTTATCGGATTGTCAAGAACTTCAAGGAGAGCGGTTCAATTGTTGTGAAGAAGGCTTCAGGGCGCCCAAGAAAGTCCAGCAAGAGGCAGGACCGTCTCCTAAAGTTGATTCAGCTGCGGGATCGGGGCACCACCAATCTAGAGCTTGCTCAGGAATGGCAGCAGGCAGGTGTGAGTGCATCTGCACGCACAGTGAGGAGCAGATTTTGGAGAATGGCCTGGTGTCAAGAAGGGCAGCAAAGAAGCCACTTCTCTCCAGGAAAAACATCAGGGACAGACTGATATTCTGCAAAAGGTACAGGGATTGGACTGCTGAGGACGGGGGTAAAGTCATTTTCTCTGATGAATCCCCTATCTGATTGTTTGGGGCAACCCGGAAAAAAGCTTGTCCGGAGACAAGGTGAGCGCTACCATCAGTCCTGTGTCATGCCAACAGTAAAGCATCCTGAGACTATTCATGTGTGGGTTTGCTTCTCAGCCAAGCTAGTGGGCTCACTCACAATTTTGCCTAAGATCACAGCCATGAATAAAGAATGGTACCAACACATCCTCCGAGAGCAACTTCTCCCAACCACTCAGGAACAGTTTGGTGACGAACAATGCCTTTTCCAGCATGGTGGAGCACCTTGCCATAAGGCAAAAGTGATAACTAAGTGGCTCGGGGAACAAAACATCGATATTTTGGGTCCATGGCCAGGAAACTCCCCAGACCTTAATCCCATTGAGAACTTGTGGTCAATCCTCAAGATGCGGGTGGACAAACAAAACCCCACAATTTCTGACAAACTCCAAGCATTGATTATGCAAGAATGGGTTGCCATCAGTCAGGATGTGGCCCAGAAGTTAATTGACAGCATGCCAGGGTGGATTGCAGAGGTCTTGAAAAAGAAGGGTCAACACTGAAAATATTGACTCTGCATCAACTTCATGTAATTGTCAATAAAAGCCTTTGACACTTATTAAATGCTTGAATTATACTTCAGTATTCCATAGTAACATCTGACAAAAATATCTAAAGACACTGAAGCAGCAAACTTTGTGGAAATTAATATTTGTGTCATTCTCAAAACTTTTGGCCACGACTGTACATTTACAGACTTCCAATATAGAATGCTTTCAATGCCTTACATTTGAAATAAGTTAATATACAAGATAAAACGTCTTCTGGGGATCTTAACAGCATGATACATGTCTTTACGAAATATTTAATTTCATAATCACCTCTGTTTTTGCCTAGTTTCACACGAGTTTGCGAATGTACAATTAGCCCCATAATTCAATTTGCGATGTTGATCCGCTAAGCAAAGTCAGCTTAGCGGACTTTAATATGGGGAATTCAAGATACAAGTGTAAGTAGAAACAAATGTAAATTTAAAAAAAACTCCTAATCCCCAAAATGGGAGAATTAAACAATATTTATATTCTTGAGAATGTGGGCATGGTCCGTGGACACTTAAGGGACAGTCATGTCGAGTGTGTTTCATTTGGTGATCTCATGAAGGACAGGAAACACACACAACTGTATCTCTTAAAGTGTACATTTCCCAGCTGTCAGTTTTACATCTGACTGTTGTATAAGATGAATGAATAAGTATAAAAATACTTTTGAAAAGCTAACAATGAGATTTAGTCTTCTAAATCAGAATTGGTTGTTTTATGTAACTTATGCACAGTCAGTAGCCACGTCCAGTTGAGCACAAACATGATGAGACAGCCCCTTTTCTACCCAAGTATAAAATCCCCAGTGACGCAATTCACACCAGACCACGGTGTAAGCTAAGGTTGCAAATGGTTGAATTTCAAAGACCATACAACGTGTAGCGTTGGTTACACGGCTAGAAATTGTTAAACTCTAAAACATTGCCACAGAAGGAGCAGATCTTATACGAGGCCTTTTCAGTCTGCAGCTGGAAATGTATGTAGCCTAGGACAAAGAATACCGACAACTGCCGAAACATCTATTCTATGTGACGACATGGGTATGCCTGACGTATCCACTAGGGACGTAACCAGAGACTTTTCTCTTTTCCAATTTATATTTTGCTGATTCATGATTCTATGCTAGGGTTGGTGCAGATATCCAAGGGTTTGCAACATTCAGTAATGATACTGAAGAGGTAATAAAATTCATTAATAAGAGACTGTTTTGATAAGATATGAAAATCTGGGGAGTATTATTTGGGAAATTGACACTCTATAAACAACATTTTTCCGTGGTGCCCCAACTCCCTTGTTAAAGTTACATGATTAGTTTAATTGCGTAATTAAACTACACATGGAGAATTGATTTGATAATATACAGTCTTCACATTTTATGATAGTCAACAACACGAAAGCATATAACTTTCCCTGACATCACACGTATACATTGTAATTTTCGATTTACCTGATATAGTAGGATGGCTAACATTCGATGTCTGCGAAGGTGTTGTCTTCTAGCCAAGATATGAAATGCAATCATAATTGACTGTAGTGCATGTAAGGCACACACAGCAGTTCCATGATGACTGAAAACACAACCGTGGGATGAACAAGTGACACATTTCTGGGCGGTCCATTTAAAATTAAATAATTCTTCCCTCGCCCCTTGCCCTGCAAGTGTCAACTCATCAGACGTCATGATACGTCATCACTTTTCTGCTCTTTTGCACACCAGTATCTCTACTTGCACATCACAATCTGCTCATCTATCACTCCAGTGTTAATTTGCTAAATTGTAATTACTTCGCTACTATGGCCTATTTATTGCCTTACCTCCTCACGCCATTTGCACACACTGTATATAGACTTTCTTATTTTTCTATTGTGTTATTGACTGTACGCCTGTTTATTCAAAGTTAAATCTAGAATTGGCTTCCTATTTCGCAACAAAGCATCCTTGACTCCCCTGCCAAACATACCCTTGTAAAATTGACCATCCTACCGATCCTCGACTTCGGCGATGTCATTTACAAAATAGCCTCCAATACCCTACTCAATAAATTGGATGCAGTCTATCACAGTGCCATCCGTTATGTCACCAAAGCCCCATATACTACCCACCACTGTGACCTGTACGGTCTCGTTGGCTGGCCCTCGCTTCATACTCGTCGCCAAACCCACTGGCTCCAGGTCATCTACAAGACCCTTCTAGGTAAAGTCCTCCCTTATCTCAGCTTGCTGGTCACCATAGCAGCACCCATATGTAACACTCGCTCCAGCAGGTATATCTCTCTGGTCACCCACAAAATCAATTCTTCCTTTGGCCTCTCCTTCCAGTTCTCTGCTGCCAATGACTGGAACGAACTACAAAAATCTCTGAAACTGGAAACACTTATCTCCCTCACTAGCTTTAAGCACCAGCTGTCAGAGCAGCTCACAGATTACTGCACCTGTACATAGCCCATCTATAATTTAGCCCAAACAACTACCTCTCCCCCTACTGTATTTATTTATTTTGCTCCTTTAGACCCCACTATTTCTATCTCTACTTTGCACATTCTTCCACTGCAAATCTACCATTCCAGTGTTTTACTTGCTATATTGTATTTACTTCACCACCATGGCCTTTTTTTGCCTTTACCTCCCCTATCTCACCTCATTTGCTCACATTGTATATAGACTTATTTTTCTACTGTATTATTGACTGTATGTTTGTTTTACTCCATGTGTAACTCTGTGTTGTTGTATGTGTCGAACTGCTTTGCTTTATCTTGGCCAGGTCGCAGTTGTAAACGAGAACTTGTTTTCAACTTGCCTACCTGGTTAAATAAAGGTGAAATATATATATATATTTTTTATCCATGTCTAACTCTGTGTTGTTGTTTGTATCGCACTGCTTTGCTTTATCTTGGCCAGGTCACAGTTTTAAATGAGAACTTGTTCTCACCTAGCTTACCTGGTTAAATTAAGGTGAAAAACTGTTGTTTTAAAAAAAAAAATCAGAAGTGTCCACTTTATTTGAGGGCTGAGGGGAGAAGGTGTGTATTTTAAGTGTTTGGAATGCAGCCCTAGTGTGTTGTATTGGGATTGTGCCAGAGCATTATGGGGGTTCTATGTGGTGAGAAATTTAGTGACGTTGGATATAGATTAAAATTGAAGCATTTTTTTATATTATTCAATTCAAATTCGTTTTTTCAAATTACAGGAGAGCGAGGAGGTATATTACAAATAGTTTTCTTGGTTTTAGAACTTTATTTTAGTTTGTAGTTAGCAAGGCAAGTTTAAATAAATTACACGAACTCCAGTAGCTAGCTAACTAGCGTTACCAGCGCGAGTGTGCATTTATCTCCTCCAGAATGGTAGGATGGCCAACGCTGTCGAAAATGTTGTGGATTTTTTTGGGTTGAAGAACCATTTTCATTCTCTGGGGTACACGGAAAGGTGCGAATTAAAAGCGAGGGTTGACCTCTGCTTGAGATCAGTTTCATGAAGAAGGTGAGGGCGTTCAATACTAACTGGTATCAAAAGTATAACTGGTTAATAGGGAGCCTTTCATCAAGTCGCCTGCATACATCTATACACCCAACCGATCAGGGTAAACTAATTGGTAACATGTATTTATAGTCCATTTGTGTCAGGAGAAAATGTGATCAAATTTAGTATATATATTCAAAATTGTGGTGACTAGGCTGCCTATACGTTTTTAATCCAAAATGATTAACTGGAATGAATTAATCAACATAATAGTGTAATGACCTGACTAGATCATAAAAGAACAACTGTCCAGACATAGGATTGAGTTTAGAGTTGTCACAGCGGCGACAAAAGTCCTCCACATCCCTCTTGTGCTGCCCCCAGTAGAAGCCCTGACGGAGACGGCGCAGTGTTTTTGTGACCCCAAAGTGTCCAGTGTCCACCCCGCCATGAGTACTCTGGAGCACAGCCTCCCGCAATGCTTTTGGGACCACCACCTGCCACCTCTCCTCTCCCGTAGCTGACTCCTTCCATGCCCGCTGTAGCACGCCATCAGCCAGCCGCAGTCTCTCAAACTTTGACCACAACCCTTTGGTCGCGAGTGAGAGCGCTGTCACCTCTTCCCATGGTGGCCTCACCTGCGCCTCTACCCACTGTAGCACTGGCTGTAGGTCTGTGTCCCGTCCCTGCTGCTGCCGCCATTCAGCCACGTCGACAGTCTGCAGCTCACAGCAGACAGGCCCGCTCGCCCGACACACTGTGGCAGAGACCCCCTCTGCACACAGCTCTCTCTCCCGTCCCTCTCTCCGTTCACAGTGGCTGCAGCCGTCTGCAGTACAGGGCCGACGGGACATGGCGTCGGCGTTGGAGTGGCGTGCCCCTGCCCTGTGCACCACCGTGAAGTCATACGGCTGAAGCTCCTCCAACCAGCGTGCCACCTGCCCCTCTGGCTCTCTGAAAGACATGAGCCACTGGAGAGCAGAGTGGTCAGTCCTTACAGTAAAGGGCAGACCACCCAGGTAGTACTTGAAGTGTTTGACGGAAGCCACAACAGCCAAAAGCTCCCGCCGGGTGACACAGTAGCGGCGCTCATGTTTGTCAAATGTTTTGCTGAAGTACGCCACCACTCTCTCCCCCTCTGGCCCCACCTGGGCCAGCACCCCACCCATGCCCACATTGCTCGCGTCTGTGTCCAGGATAAAGGGCAAGGTGAGGTCAGGGGGGGCGAGCACGGGGGCCTCGATCAGTGCACGTTTGAGGGTGTTGAACGCCTCCTCACACTCCACTGTCCAAGTGAAAGCCTTGTCCTTCGGCAGCAGGCGGTTCAGTGGAGCAGCAACGCTTGAGAAGCCCCGTACAAACCTCCTGTAGTACGAGGCCAGGCCCAGGAAGCTCTTCAGCTGACGCTGGTCGGTGGGGGTGGGCCAGTCTCTGACAGCCGCTACCTTGTCCTCCATGGTGCTGATCCCCTCCTTCCCCACTCGGTGGCCCAAGAAGGACACCTCTCTCCTCATGAAGTGGCACTTCTCGGGGTGGAGCTTCAGACCTGCGGCAGCCACCCTCTCCAGCACACGCCGTAGCGCCCCCAGGGCTGACTGGAAGGAGCTGCCATGGGCCAGGATGTCATCGAGGTATACCAGACACTGCTGTCGGGGGATGCCATCCAGCACCCTGTCCATCAAACGCTCAAAAGTAGCTGGAGCGTTGCACAGGCCAAAGCACAGGACCTTGAACTGCCAGTGTCCTCTGTTAGTGGAGAATGCAGTTTTGGCTCTGGCCTCTGGGGAGAGGGGCACCTGCCAGTAGCCACTGCGGAGGTCTAGTGAGGAGAACCAGGAGGACCCCCTAACCAGGTCCAGCGACTCATCGATACGTGGTATGGGGTATGAGTCCTTCCTGGTTACCTCATTCAGCCGCCTGTAGTCCGCACAGAACCTCAGCTTGCCCCCCTTCTTCGGAACCATGACGACTGGCGCCGCCCAGGGGCTGTCTGAGGGCTCAATGAAGTCTGCCCGCTGCATCTCCAACACAGCCTTGTCTGCCGCCTCCTGGCGTGCCAGCGGGATACGGCGGGGACGCATCTTGATGGGTCGAGCATCACCTGTGTCGATCTCATGCTGCACCAGATGAGTCTGACCCACCTCTTCCTCACTCAGCGCAAAGCTGTCTCTGAATTCAAACAGCAACTGCCACAACCGTTCCTGCTGCTCGGGGTCAAGACCAACACAGTTCCTCCCCCATATCTCCCTCACTGCAGACAGTGTCCTCTCCTCTCCCATCTGGGGCAGCTGGGCTGGGGGGGCGCGGCCTGGGCTCACAGAGGGCTGTGTCATGGAGGTAGCTGGGGGAATGTAACACACCGCCGTAGGTGACAGGGGGGCTGGGGAAAAGTCACACACAGCTGTGGGGGGGGTGGGGGGGGGGGGGGGGCAGCCATGAGTCTCTGCTGCTTTAACTGTTGGAGTAAAGGGTTTGTTGGGTTGAGTGATTGTGACATTAGGGAGGGCCATGGTGACTTCCGGCCCTCCCTGGAAGCTCAGTGTGCCCCTATTTAGGTCTAACTGGCAGCCTGTGCTCCTAAGAAAGTCCAACCCCAGGATACAAGGGTCCTGCACAGCCGCCACCCACACAGGATGACGCACAGTCCTGCCCCCTACTGTCAGAGTCATTATTCCCTTCCCTTTCATGGGTGCCAGCTCACCTGTGACTGTGCGGAGCTGCACAGTTGTAGGCTCACACTGAGTCCAACCTGCCACAATATCCGGCCTCACCAGGGTTACTGTGGACCCAGTGTCCACCAGGGCGGAGCAGGGCACCCCCTCCACAGTGACAGGGACATGACAAAAGTCCCCAACACAGGTCCGGCCCACCACAACAACAGGCTCCATCCGCTTGCTTTCCTCTGCTTCTGGGGGAAGTGGAGCCTTGCTTCCCCGTCTGTGCCGGTGGGCTCCTCCTGAAGATGATGGTGGTTGGGATAGAAAGCACTACCCGGTCTATGCGGACCCCGAGCCGTTTCCCTGAGCTCTGGGGGACATGGGGCAATTTCGGCGCAGATGGCCGCCACAACCCCAGCAGACCCTGGGACCAGGGTGTGTGTTTCGTGCCGCCTGTAGCGACACAGCACGAATGAGTTCTGTCATTTCAGCTACCCATGCAGGCTTTTCCGGCTCCGGGCTGCTTGGCCCCCCAGCTCGCACAGAGGGTGTGTCTCCCTGCACCCCCACCAAAGCCCCAGCTGAAGCCCCAGCCCACACCAGCTCCCTCTCCAAAGCCATCTCCAAGGCTATCTGCAATGTCTCAGGATGAGCCAGCATGCGCAGCTCCGTAGGAGAGAGCGCCTGTATGAACTGGTCCCGTGCTAGCTCGTTCTGCACGGAGGGGGCATGTGAGCATATGCCCGCCGAGAGAGGCTCTCAATGTCAATTAGCTAGCACCCGTAGAGGCTCTCCAGGCTGCCTGCGTCTATTACTCAGTTCGGAGCGCAGTAGCCCGGGCTGTACACACTGTCCATAGCGCCTCCTCAGTGCTCCCACTAAAGCACCATAATCATGTCTGTCCTCGGGGCTAATCAATATCAAACAGGCCAGAGCTTCATCCGTGAGGCATAAAGCCAACTGCAGTGCCCTTTCTTCATCCGACCACCCCCTAAAATGAGCTAACAGTTCAAACTGAGCATGAAAAGCTTCCCAATCCGCCTTACCGGAATACTTCGGGGTCTTAACAGATACGGACGCAGCCGGGGACTGGGCGCCGCTATGTTTGTTTACATCCTGAGCCCCAGATTCCTCGTCCCGCCGCGTCGACGTCACCACTTCGGCCCGCCCACCAGAATCCGCGCGAAACACAGTCGACGAAGCACTCATGCCCGCTTCAGCCGCCATCACTCTAACGTCCTCCCTCAAGCGGCCTCTGGGCTCCGACCCCCTAGCGATCTCCTCAGCCAGAACCCCCGACGTCCATGCACACGCACCTCCTTGGCCATAATCGTCCCCTACCTCCACCTTCACTTTCGGATTCCCTCGAAGCATTTTCACCCCCGTTCTCACCTACGGTAGCTAGCCACAGAAGTCAGCTAGCTAGCTGGCTTACTTTTATCACCGTTTTTACTTCTGACACCAATGTAATGACCTGACTAGATCATAAAAGAACAACTGTCCAGACAGAGGATTGAGTTTACGAATGGACGGTTTATTAAACCAACTTTACACAGGCTACTGTTTGGCCGTAGCCCACGCCAAATAAATGAAAGATAACCCACCAGCCAATCGTGACCTTCCCTTGTGAAGCCCAGACGTAAGAGAGAGAACAAAGGAAAAACCTGGTCTTAACTTCCAATGCAAAATCCCCCTGCCCAACCCCTCTCCACGCCACTCCGCCAACCGCCAGGATGCCCGGCATCAGAACATTCCAGGCATTCCCGTGATTGGCAGATAGCAGGTTGATTGACATGTCGGACCCCGCGAACACAACCACCTACTAGCCTAACACATAACACACAGCTGTCTGTGCGGGTCGCTACAATAGTGATGTGAGTGCATTTTTCTGTAAGGCCAACAGTTGCATAGGCCTGTATGATGCGAACATGCATAAAGCAAGCTCAGCCCTGTGAGTTATATTGTCTATCAGTTCTTGTCTATGTGTCTGGGTAGAGGAAATCACCCCTCCTAATCTAGTCTAAATATAGTTTATATTAACAAATATAAGGTAGCTGCAGTTTGACAGGGTCTGCATTCCCCCCAGGAGTAAAAAAACAACATTTGACCTGATTAGGAAAAACTGGTCCCATCATAGCCCATATAAAACCTTTTTACAAGTGAATAATCACTGTCATACCTTATAGGGTCCAGAGTTTTCCTAGTTAGATTAACATATAAGGAAAACTCCAGGCCTCAGGGGGTAAAATTTCCCCACCTTTCTGGACCTATTGTGCCACCAGTCAGCTTGCAGTTGTCAGTTATTGTCAGGTATGTGGATGATCAGGGCTTTATTCAGGAACGTTTCTTGGGCTACTTTGTGCAAAGCTGTCATCAAAGCAAAGGGTGGCTATTTTATGAATCTCAAATATAAAATATATTTACATTTATTGAACACTTTTTGGGATACAAAATTATTCGATATGTGTTATTTCATAGTTTTGATGACTTCACTATTATTCTACAATGTAGAAAATAGTAAAAATAAACACCCTTGAATGAGTAACTGTTGTAAAACTTTTGACCGGTAGTGTATATACATGGTATAGTGTGTGTATGTGTCAGGATGTGTTTTGTGTCAATCAAATTGATGGAAAAGTTTCCCTCAGAAAGCAAGATGGATTGTATTGATGAGAGAATCAAAAGAGCTTTAAGACGCCGCCCTTATGTGGTAAATATAAAATATGTATTTGTTTTGTCCTGTTTTTGTTATATTATCACCTTTTAAATTGAGTGTTGTGTTGACAGTTGAATCCAATGAGGGTTAACACCCCTGATTCTGTGATGTGGCCAACCGTCAAGGTGCACAGAAGGCCAAAGCCTGTAAGTCATATCTGACCTAAAAACACATAAACATTAGTTATGCATTCTGCAATAAGCAAAGCAGTGTTGAATTCATTCTTTACTGTTTACAGCCAATCATTGTGAGCTGTGGGCAGGACCAGACATCTAGGGATGGATGGAACATCAATCCAGAGCCTCTCAGCCAGGTCATCTCTGCTGTTCCCATAGAGACACAACAGATAGATCGATCTTTTGATTCATATGGCCATTTTGGTTGGCTTGGTTGAATTGACAATCATCCATTTGAGATGCTAAAGAATCCTATACTATGGAAGGTCTTTAGCCCCACCCCTAATGTTATGGGAGTTGCATTTATTGCATTTTCAGTTACCCATGTATTGCTCACTACTTGTACAACCATGTTGGATTGCCTACATATTCTACATTTCCTTGAGGGTCAATGCCAGTGTATTCTATGGCTGCCATGAGTACATGCCTTTCTCTGTCTCCTCAGTCTGGAAGGGTTACTCGGCTGATAGAGAAAATATGATGAGGTGAACTGATCCTCCAATTCTGATTAATCTTCAATCTACTCCTTCACTGACTGTGAATCTGAGGTAAGAGTTGTACCCTACCGTCCATGTCTTTGTTGAGTGACACCACTGTGAGGAGGATGGTCTCTGACTACTTGACTCTGATACACAGTGTGATGATGAGAATCATGAAAGGAGGACACCACCGCTGAAAGTTAAGGACGAGGAGGATATAAAAGGTGACAAAGCTTGAAGTGAGTGATATTGTAGAGGACGACGATCTGTCTCTCCACTCCTACGAGGAGTCAGACTTCCTGGTTAGTTCTCCATATTAAAACAAGAAATATATATGCATGGGGGATTGGAAATGATACAGACAATTGTATTGATAGATCTCAAAATGTATCTGCAATATTAAAGTTGATCTCCCCCCCCCCCCCCCCACACACACATTTTTGAGTAACTCTTCCATTGAATGTGGAGAATAGACTGACTAGCTAGCTCTCTGACACACTACTTGATGATGGCAATGATGCCTCTACTGAGGACAGTCCAGAGCCTCCAAAGGAACCACAAGGACCACTGAAGGACCATCGACTGGTAGGCATCTTTTAAATTTGTGTGTGTGTGTGTCACATCTCAAAGGTTTGACCCTATGTCTGTTGAGATTGTGGCCAAGCCCAACATCCTCCTCCCTGCCTCTGTGAATGCCCTGAAGAAGGTGTCACGCCAGATGGAGGTGGTCCCCACTGTCCGGCCTTGCAGGCAGCAGCTGGACAAGAAGACACAGTGGACCAACACCAACGAGGAGAGCCTGAGAAGGATCAAAGAGAACCTGACCTCAATAGAACTCAACCTGGAGGAAGGCCTGGAGACGCACAATGACGGTCAGGACATCAACCAAGAGAGGCAGAAGAAGAATGAGGGACGCTGTAGAGGATGGATTACGAAGTGGATAGGGAGGAGGAAGGAGAGACTGACGGATGAAGACGTGGCTAGGGAGATCAAGAGGATGGGCAAGGAGGTGAGGGCACTGATCCAAGAGATGAAGAGAAACTGCAGCGAAGGTGATCTTAAGGCAGTTGACCTGGACAGTTGGCTAATTGACTTGGGAGGTTGAAAGTGGCATTCAAGAAATGTACTGGAGAGATTGATGAAATTATAGACAGCATGGCAGAAATGCAGACCAGTATAGCTGAGAACAGGCTCCTCAAGTCATAAAAAAATAACAATGTCCAGAGCTTTGTAAGTTACTCTTACTTATTGAGTATAGTCATGTATCTGTAATGTGTTTACTTATAAAGTATATCTACAGATTGTTTTTAACATAGCACTCTCCTGATATTTGACTTGTCTCTGGTCCTGTGTCTGGCAAGACTGGCCTCTCTCCTCTTGTGGTCTCAGCACACCGGACCCTGGCTGAAGCCCTACGGGCCCTGCCCTCTGCTGTGGCCTCTCCCTCCCCAGAGAATGTCCCGAGGCTCTCTGATTCCTCTCAGCCCTGTCATTATTGCTCTGCCCGCTACAGTGAACTTCCCATACCGCCACAGCCCTCAGCTGGCCCCCATAACCATCCTGAGTGTGACCGCCCCCACAGATGAGAGGAAATACAAGAAGGGTGTATTGGCCGTAAGTCCTTCTATAGTATAGCATAAGTCCTTCTATAGTATAGCATAGCTCTAGATATAGTAGCTCAAGAGAAGAGAAAACCCATAAGCTTACATTCCTTTATCTCCTTGTCCAAAATATTCAGGAAGGGAAGGTCAATAAGAAAAAGAGCAAGGCCAACGTAAAAGCTTCAAACACATTGATATGCAAGTTCAGGACCATTGTACACTGAAGTGGAGCATGCATCTGGTCTGAAGCATGTCAAAAGAGAGCAAATGAACTGGGACTGGAGGACTGCATCACATTTAAACTAAATTAGCATGTATCTGATTTAGCTACACTCATCTGTACTTGAATTGTGCTGTTTGAAACGTGTATTTCCAATAAAACTTTTTAAATTCCAATTATTTGTGTCTGACAGATTTGTCTTTATTAATTACATTGGGGGTTCTTAAACTTTTTACAGCAAGTGAATATTATAGTACTGACATTACCTAAATGTTATCAGTGGGGGGGTTTATTCTGCTGTTCTGGAATGTATCCCACGGTAGGTGGTGGTAGTGAACCAATAAATAGTTGGATTTTCCACCAGAAACCCAAGAAGGCAGGCAGAGACTTTTGTTACCATGCAACGAGGAGATGCTTGTGAAAAGTACTAGTTCCAGAATTGGCTGCTGTATACATAGCGCGCATGTGTGTATGTTGCTGGTATCTGTATTGTACTGATGGCGCAAAAGCCATGACATGGAGACGTAGTGGAGTGGTAACGCGCATGCAAGCAGTTGCTCCCGACGCCACTTGGGTACACTGCAGCATCCACGGAGAGGCTCTTGCTGCCAAAGGAATGCCTGAAAGCTTGAAAGACATTTTGGACACTATAGGGCAAATGGTTAACTTTGTTAAAGTAAGGCCCCTGAACTCTCGTGTATTTTCTGCATTATGAAATGATATGGGCAGCGACCATGTAACGTTTGTACAACAAACAGAAGTGCGCTGGTTATCAAGGGGCAAAGTATTGACACATTTTTTAGAATTGAGAGACGAGCTTCAAGTTTTCTTTACTGACCATCATTTTCACTTGTCTGACGGCTTGCACGATGACGAGTTTCTCACAAGACTGGCCTATCTGGGTGAAGTTTTTTCTCGCCTGAATGATCTGAATCTAAGATTACAGGGACTCTCCGTAACTATTTTCAGGGTGCGGGACAAAATTGATGCAGTGATTAAGAATTTGGAGCTCTTCTCTGTCTGTATTAACAAGGACAACACACAGGTATTTCCATCATTGTATGATTTTTTTGTGTGCAAATGAACTCAAGCTTACGGACAATGTCAAATGTGCCATGCACGACTCCAACACCATCATTAAGATTGCAGACGATGCAACAGTGGTAGGCCAAATCAACGACAATGACGAGACAGCCTATAGGGAGGAGGTCAGAGACCTGGACGGGTGGTGCCAGAATATCAACCTATCCCTCAACGTAACCAAGACTAAGGAGATGATTGTGGACTACAGGAAGAGGAGGATCGAGCACGCCCCCATTCTCATCAATGGGGCTGTAGTAGAGCAGGTTGAGAGCTTCAAGTTCCTTGGTGTCCACATCACCAACAAACTAGAATGGTCCAAACACACCAAGACAGTCGTGAAGAGGGCATGACAAAGTCTATTCCCCCTCAGGAAACTAAAAAGATTTGGCATGGGTCCTCAGATCCTCAAAAGGTTCTACAGCTGCAACATCGACAGCGTCCTGACTGGTTGCATCACTGCCTGGTACGGCAACTGCTCGGCCTTCAACCGCAAGGCACTACAGAGGGTAGTGCGCACGGCCCAGTACATCACTGGGGTTAAGCTGCCTGCCATACAGGACCTCTACACCAGGCGGTGTCAGAGGAAGGCCCTAAGAATTGTCAGAGACCCCAGCCACCCCAGTCATAGACTGTTCTCTCTACTACCGCATGGCAAGCGGTACCTGAGCGCCAAGTCTTGGACCAAAAGGCTTCTCAACAGTTTTTCCCCACAAACCATAAGACTCCTGAACTCCTCATCAAATGGCTACCCGGACTATTTGCATTGTGTGCCCCCCCAACCCCTCTTATGCTGATGCTACTCTCTGTTTATCATATATGCATAGTCACTTTAACCATACCTTCATGTACATACTATCTCAATTAGCCTGACTAACCGGTGCACCCGCACATTGGCTACCCGGATAATCTGCATTGTGTCCCGCCACCCACCAACCCCTCTATTACGCTACTGCTACTCTCTGTTTATCATATATGCATAGTCACTTTAACCATACCTTCATGTACATACTACCTCAATCAGCCCGACTAACCGGTGCTTGTATATGGCCTCATTATTGTTATTTTTCAGTGTCTTTTTTACTGTTGTTTTTATTTCTTTACTAATCTACTGTTCACCTAATACCTTTTTTTTACTTAAAAATTGCACTGTTGGTTAGAGCCTGTAAGTAAGCATTTCACTGGGTCTACACCTGTTGTATTCCGCGTACGTGACAAATAAACTTTGATATGATTTGTAAGTGAAAGTAGGCAAAAACAGAGATGATTATGATATGAAATATTGCGTCAGGACATCTATCATGCTGTGAAGTTCCTTCTTGTATATTAACTAATTTCAAATGTAAGGTATTGAAAGCATTCTATTTTTGCTGTCTGGAAATGTATTTACAAAATTCAACGTGGCTGCCTTTTCAGATGCTCTAGGAAGGTTGTGTAAATACAGAGAGCAGAGTAATATTAGAGTAAAATATCCATACTTGTAGCACATTCATATTGTACCATGTATTGTTCAATTCGTACATTTAAATTGCAGTAACTATTCAGTCATTGTGCCTTGTTTTTCATCGGTTCATTAAAGAATAGGTCTTTGATTAAGTCGTGGTAAACTGTAAAAATGGTGTTCCTTTGAACTTTTTCTCTTGCATTACTGATATCGAATAACGTGTTCCATCATGACCTGTTACATGACTCTTACCACTTGATCCAGTTGTTTATGCAAAATAGCTATTTGTATATAAACAGTATAACTTGAAAACATGCATTTGTAAAGAAATAATAATCATTGATTTGCTATACTTAGTCTTGGTTGTAATTTATGGCTTCTCTTTACTGTGCACAACGACCAATTATTATTTACTTATTTTTTGTACTTTTATCAATTTTTTCTCTCACAATTTTCAATTGGTAGTTACAGTCTTGTTCCATCGCTGCAACTCCCCTATGGACTCGGGAGAAGCGAAGGTCAAGAGCCATGCATCCTCCGAAACAGGACCCTACCAAGCTGCACTGCTTCTTGACACACTGCTTGCTTAACCCGGAAGCCGCACCAATGTGTTGGAGGAAACACCGTCCAGCTGGTGACCAAAGTCAGCGGGGCCATTTGTGCGCCGCCTCATGGGACTCCCGGTCACGGCCGGCTGTGACACAGCCTGAGATCGAACCCGGGTCTGTAGTGACACCTAAAGCACTGCGATGCAGTGCCTTAGACCGCTTCGCCACTCCGACTACCTCATTTCAACATATAACAAATGAGAGAGCTCTGTCATTCAATGAGTTTTCTATGTCATCAATCTGTCAATGAAGACACAGGTGCCCCTGGGTGAACCATCACAGACTCGGGCATGTTTGCTGTGAAACTCTGGCGGGCACTGACAGACAGACTGGAGAGAATGTTGAGAATGTAGATGCTGAGCCACTGGAGCCCAGTGACTGCTGGTTTGAGAGGCAGATGTCTGCCAATGACTGTGTCCGTGACACGTGGTCCTGTGTGGCTCAGTTGGTAGAGCATGGCGCTTGCAACGCCAGGGTTGTGGGTTCAATTCCCACGGGGGGACCAGGATGAATATGTATGAACTTTCCAATTTGTAAGTCGCTCTGGATAAGAGCGTCTGCTAAATGACTTAAATGTAAATGTTAAATGTATGTCCATGACCTTGACTGTGGCTGCAGCTGTGTTCATGTTTGTGAGTTTACCCAAAGCTATGCTTGAGGGCATATCCATGGTTGTGAACATAATAACCTGAGAACTGAACAGGGCTCCCCTGTGTATAGTAGGAGTGGGCCCAGCCTTCAAAAGTCTTTGGTGTGGTCTCGGTAGCCTGTAGGTTGGAGGAAACTGGAGCGTAGGCTTGGACTGGGTAGAAATTAGTCTGCAACCAATGAGAATGTGGAGAGATTACAGAGAGCTTATCTAACTAAACAGTGATTCTGTATCTAATAATGGGGGACCACAAGGTGCCTATTGTACAGTATTCAATTACAGCTGAGGATCATCTATTGAAACTGCTCCTTATTATAATGTAATCATGTACTCTGGCTTGCACCCAGCAACCATTTTAATTAATGCCCTCTCGTCTTGTAGGATAAATGATGTGTCTAGTGCTTTCTCAGTACTCAGTGTGGGTGGACCATCTTCCTTCTCTTGCTCTTCTCTCTATTGATGCAGGGTCATACAGGGCATCAATATTCAGGGATGCAACTTTCACTGGTGATGGGGGGGACATGTCCACCTTCTGAAATTGCATTTTTGTCCCCCCCCCAGATTTATCATTGAAAGGTGATACAAAACGAGGCAAAAGTGTGCTTTAGGGCCATGAGGACGCTGTTGGGTAGGCTGTTTGGAGTATTTATCCAACCGGATGAAAAAACAAACACTTCTAAAACCAAAGTTGTCCCTCAGCAGCCTGAAAGGCATCTTCTTGTCCAGCACTGATGCTCTAGCATCAGACATGTCTAGAAGTGGGTGCCAGCCCTTTCCGTATGTTTCACCAGAGCAAGATAAGGAGAATGTGTGACACAGTGATGGTAGAGTTTCCTAACCAAACATCCCATTATGTTCAGCATGAGGACTCAACACACATTTCAAGCATATTATTTATTTTTATTTAACTTTTATTTAACTAGGCAAGTCAGTTAAGAACAAATTCTTATTTACAATGACGGCCTTCCCTGGCCAAACCCAGACAGAGCTGGGCCAATTGTGCATCGCCCTATGGGATTTCGACTCACGACCGGATGTGATACAGTCTGGATTCGAACCAGGGACTGTAAACTGAGATGCAGTGCCTTAGACCACAGTGCCGCACATAAACACATTACCACTCAACTACACTAGTAAGCACACTTAAAGATGTGACATACTGCAGTGTATCACGGTTATTTTCAACCACAATAAGGTTGGAGTAATGATAGAGATCCCCCATGCGATGATTGGGTTGCAGAAGAAGACAGTGTGTGGGACCAAAAGTGTTACGATGACCAGAAACAGCCATTTCAGGCCTAACATGGGTACGCTGACCCCAAAAAGAAAGCCCTTAACCATAAGTGAGTACACTGTGGCCATACCCATATGTGAGAGGGATACAGGAACTAACCCCTCCACTTGATTCTGGGCAGATGCACCAAACAGTACCAGCCCCAGGATTGTGTACAACACCCCTGTG